>NC_049986.1:13059976-13061481 GCF_000003815.2 Branchiostoma floridae | reverse complement strand
CTCAAATCAAGCAGGCATTATTGTTCGTCATTTTGCACCGTGCGGGAGCTTTACTTGCTCACAAACAACTCTATATATCAGTTTAAAAAGTTTACTTTGGTGATCTAAAGGTGTCGGGACTGTAGCGAGTTTTCGTGCCATTAAACTTTTTGAAATGACGGCCTTACAGTTTATTTCCGTCTCTTTTATTACGCGCTTTGTCACTTTAGTTCTATTTTTTTCGTGAACTTGAACCTCAAGGCTTCGTGGCGTAGTTGACCAGTGATTGGATTTGTAACTTTTGGACCAGAGTTCGAACCTGACGTGGTGCAATTTTTTAAACTTTTTAAAAAAGTTTTCTTTGTTGAATATTTTACTTTTTATCACTATACGGTCGTACTTTTGTAACTGAAATGTTTCGCTTCTTGTCACTCCCCAAAAATGTTGTCACCCCAAAAAGTTGTGACTTTTAGTACGTGTCACCCTATGTTTCAGTGCTATTTCCTTGCATTCACAAAAATAAAAACAGTACGTAGTTCTACAACTTACAGCTTGTACCTTGTAACAAGGTAAAGAGACGTCTCTGATGACCCGGTGTACAACGGCTGTAGTAAGTTGTCAAATATATGCGTTATGCACTCAAGTCGTGTTGTTTGCTGATTATTCAGTCCGTCCTTCTATTCTATATAACCAGCATTCAAAGGGACCAGCTCATAAAAATACATGCTGCAAACTTAAGGAAGCCCCACAAAGATGTCCTTTGTAATGTATTGACGGTATTCAACAGCTAGTAATCGACGGACAATAGGTGTGAAACATTCGTCCCTGGCCCTCGCGTGCAACCGGTCTGGCGTTAATTGGTTACTCTGCATTTGAAAGAACCGGCTTCATGGGCGTTGACCTCGCTAGAAATCTACTTCATAACATTTAGAGCTTACCCGGGGGGGGGGGGGGGGCTTTGGGGGGGTGCTTAGTTGAACATGTAACTTGTCCACCTTTATGCCGACTGCTACTCAAAAAACTCCTATTTACAGCTACAAATACATACACCCCTAGATCAAGATGTTGTCTATATCTTATCTAAAAATCCTACCTTCTCCAACCATGACATAGCGCTATTATGGAGAGTCTCTGCCATTTGGGAATCAGTCCTTCACGAAGGAAAACATCGGCCTGCTGAGTGTGGAACAGGCCATGGCGGACTACGCTCGGCTCATGACAGCTCTGCGGACACACCTGGACTGCAAGTCCCCGGATGTATGTCCCATCATCACTTTCGGTGGCAGGTGAGAAAGTCCTCTCAGTCAAAAATGGATCTTAGAATTCCAAGCCAAACGTGCTGTGGTCGAAACTGTGGCAGTACTTCAAAGAGTTTTGAATTTTACTTTGAAACATTTTCAGATTTATCATTACAGCTTTGCTGAGCTTTGTAAAGTTTAAAAATGCTTATTATTAGTATTTCAAGTGACATACATATATGTTCATATCTCACTAGTTATGGAGGAATGTTGAGTGCCTACATGAGG
>NC_049986.1:13045776-13059496 GCF_000003815.2 Branchiostoma floridae | reverse complement strand
CTAAGCGCTGGCGGCGATTCCAGCATATGGTACTAACGCATCACATGTTCTGTTAAGTGAACCCTATCTTTTTACGATATCCCTTTCTACATGAACCGATTAAACAAGCCGTTACTTTTGTATGTCCTGTATCCGGAATATTGGCACGATGTAAGTAGTGTGCGCTTGCTCAAGTGAAACATGCTAGATATGATACAATATATCTCATGTAAGAAAAGATAATGTATGGTGGCACTACTTTGGTCCACAAAGCCCTTTCTGAAGTAGTGTTTGTAGACACATGGCACCTCTGCACAACAACAAAGCTATCATTATTACCACCTTTAAGTTTTATGTTCTGTTTGACATAACCACTTACACAGATCTAGAACTATTGAATTTTCTCCCTATAAATCTTAATTCTACTTTACCACTTAATCTGGATTCTTATCATATTGATCCCCAGGTCTGAAGGAGATCTCGGATCGGTTCCAGTTGTGCTCGCCGCTAACAGACAAGAAGGACCTGTCTCACCTGTACGGCTGGGTCCGGAACTCCTTCACCACCCTGGCCATGTTGGACTACCCCTACCCTACAGATTTTGAGGCAAAGCTACCAGCCAACCCTGTCAACGTAAGAGTTCCGACTTTGTACACTCTGTCAAGATTTTATAGTGACGTGCAAGTCTATATAAGAACTGTGTTTCACTTTCAGTCTTTCTACTCTGTAAAGTAAATGTTTTGTTTTCTTAATCATTGTTGCACATGACAGTGCATTGTAGCTCTTGTGTATCAAACAAATGATTAAGTATGATAATCTTTCTTATTTTACCATAATAGGTAGCTTGTGGTTTGATCTTAAACAGCAGCGACCTACTGAAGGGACTGTCAAAGGCAGCAGGTAGGGTTAACAAGCGAAAATAAAACACTTTGTCAGTTAGATTTATTACACGCATAGTATTGTTAACTTTATTCCAATCTTTAGTAGCAAGATATGAGGCATTAACAGATATCAGTAGTATTACAATATCATAGCTTTAAGTTCAAATTGTTCTGGAAAAACGTTCGCAAATCCATAGCTATAAATAGTGTGATGATGTGTCTATGCCTTTCTTGTCACCATCCACATTGCAGGACTGGCCTATAACGGAACAGACGGGACTCTCGAGTGTTTCGACATCTTTGACGAGTTCGTGGCGTGTGCAGACCCTACAGGGTGTGGTCTGGGAGATGATTCAACTGCATGGGACTATCAGGTGTGCAGATTTCAACTGTACTTTGTGCGAATACAGAACACCATCACACACGGACGCCGGTTACAATAGAGTCTAACCGTTCATAATTGGCGCGTACATTTTGTGTGCTACGTAGGACCAATCCGTATCCAAGAGCATTAACTTACAGTACAAATTTGCTTCAAAATTATACATTCTTGTACTTTACTACGTTGATACATCGACGATGTTTAGGCTGATGTAAGGCTGTAGTATGGCTTAATCATGCCGTTTAGACATGGACCACCTGAAACACTAGAGAGATTCTTCTTCTACCGTCCACGTCGGTCTACAGCACTACGTCGATAGTCTATTGAGTTTACAAGATATGGATCATTATAGTGATAGAGAGTAACAAGTAAGATTTGTTTTTCTTCAGGCATGCACGGAGGTGAGCCTGCTAGAGAGTACCAACAACATGACGGACATGTTCCCACCGGACAACTACACGGCGGAGGCCCGGACGGAGTACTGTCGGGCCAAGTACGGTGTCACGCCGAGACCGGGGTGGATGGGCGTGCAGTTCTGGGGCAAAAGTAATACACCTAGGCCTGTCTCTACTACGTATTGAAGTTGTGTTCTTGAATCTTGTATCCAGAGATACAATATTATGCCTTAGACTTTGTAGCAGCCCTTGGGCTCCTCTGGGGTTTTACACACCATCACAAGATTCCCACCCATGTGCCTTACTCACACTCATTAAGGACCGTTAGGCAAATTATGATAACCCTCTCACGCCTTTACGTATCAATTCATACATAAGGTATAATATCTGTTCGACAAAATCTCCTTGGTATTACTTGGGAAAGATAGTGGGTACAATCTGAAATATCTGACCGTTTCCAAAATCATTTCCAGTTGAGTAAATGTTATTTGGCATAAAAATGATAACACTATCACTTATCCAACACTTGTCTTTACATATTATATTCTTCTATGTTTAGCTCACAGAAATGTATAACGTTGATTTGGTTTACAGATATTTTGTCGTCGAGTAACATCATCTTCTCCAACGGTGACCTTGACCCATGGCGGCGGGGCGGGGTCCTGACTAACGTGTCCTCTTCCCTTGTCGCCATAACAATAGAGGGAGGAGCCCATCACCTGGACCTCAGGTGTGTCATGCTTATCTGTCTTTGTAGTGTTCACTTATGGCATGTAAAATATCATATTTGGGGAGGACAAGGCGCAAGCAAACAGTTTCGTGACGGCACACAGTCCATGACATATCATATCATATCACTCCACATGAAATATCATATACTCCACATGAAATATCATATACTCCACATGAAATATCATATACTCCACATGAGATATCATGTACTCCACGGAGTAAGGATTCCGATGTCTCAATATTTTCGCTATTTTGATACCACAGAAACTACAGCTTCCGTTGTGCAAAGAGGAATGAGCGCACAACACACATAGATAGATTTAGTAACCTGTCCTTGGTGCTGATCAGCTTTCAAAACGTTTCCCCCAAACTAGATACAAAAGAATGATGGTTTTCTTTCTTCTGTCATTCTTAGGGGCACTAACCCTGCAGATCCTCCGTCGGTCACCAGGGCACGGCAACAGGAGGAGGCTCTGATTGGCCAGTGGATCAGCCGGGCCACCAATCGGGTTTGGGCAGGGCCTTCGAATTAACGGCGAGTTTTATGCATGCTGGTCTTTCCCAATATGACCATTACTGGAAGCGGTTGACGTAACACTACATGTATAAGGATACCTGAATAAACTTAGGATTACAAATACTCTGTAGAAGAATATGACACTATGAACCATTTTTATCTTGCTTCCCGCATTTTCGTTCAGGTGTTTTCAGCAGTCCCCTAAGTGGATATTGTGTATCTTGTTCGGCATCAGCGGTCTGCCATAGGCGCAGAACTCGTCCCTGTCGAGACAAGAGTGATCAAACCTTAAAGAAAAATGTTGTTTTAAAAAGTGGCAAATTGTTTGACAACTGAAGAAAAAAAAACGCCAAGACGTGTTTGAAGTATTTGTTTACGTAAATATCTATGTATGGATTTTTGATTTGTTATTACCTATTCATTGAATATTGTTGTTGGATCACTTAAATTTTTGCTTCAAGCCGTTGCACATAAAAACGTAACAGTTGACACTGGCCTGGAAAATTCATTTTATCCAGATCCCCGGTACCCTACCTAGAAGAATCAACAGTGTGAAAACACATGTACATGTGATCAGTGTAGTTTCATACCTGTCGACTGTCCGGGCCCCAGCAGTGTCTACCACAACTCTGTCCAGCTGTAACGTAGCGGTTCTGCGCGCGGCCCACCAGGAGGAGGGGATGTACCACACTCTGTCGTCCTCCCACCGCAGGTCCACACTCTGTAGGAACCCCGGGTCCTGGGGCGTACCCACCACCCACACGTAACTACCCCCCGGGGACAGGGGCTTGGATCTACTGGGAATAAATGTTGACAACTCATAATCATCGTATCTAGATGTATATCTCCTATCGTTGATGTTGTTACATACGTGAAATACCATAATAATGTGGTACCGGCATATCTACTTCTCGACCTGGTAAGTTATATTTGATATCTGTGGTCAGCCAAACCTAAAAAAGAAACTACCCGTAAAGCCTAACTAAAAGTACAATCGATGCAACATGGACCATTTAAACTAAACATCACAAAATCAACTCGCTCCCATAATGGAAAACTTAGTTGCATTTGAACACCGTTTTGTCACAAGCAGGATCATTTAAACTTAAACTTGTTCTTTCGTGATACCTTATTAGTTTTAACTCAGGAGAAACACCCTGGCTGCCGCGTAGTGTGATACTGAGGCCGCTGATAGAGGTCCGTCTTCCTTGGGTTGACAGGATTATTTCAACTCTGTACTCCTTTCGGTCTGGGTAAATAGAACGTAGTATATCATCACTATTCAAACAACATCTACATGTTAAACTAAAAAAAAAAACCTTTACAAACCTAGCATCAAAAGCATTGGCGAAATATTAAAGACGTCTGAAAAATACGTGACTATTGCAAATCAGCAAGCAAATTGAAACTCAACTCACGACAGTACGGTGCTTGGCCTTCCGTCGTGAGGTACAACTTGAGCAGCTCAGTTCCGCTAGGGAGCGTTTTTTCGACGGCGTCGTACCCCATCTTGTAGCAGCCCGTCGGGCCGCACGAGAGACAGTCCCCGCGCAGATACTCTTCCCTCCCCGGGCACGGGTAGGCACGCCACGGACAGGCAGAGCGGATGGACTCCACAAACAGGCGGTGGGCACGCTTATGGTTACAGGTCACAAAGTTTTTCCCTCCTATAAAGATTTTAGATGCAGACGATGAAGTTACAACTTTATTAGGGGGCCGATGTTTTCTGGTATCGAGTAGGTTAAAAGGAGCTTTTCTATTCCCCTTGCTGTATAAAAGATAAAATAATATGCCAGTAGTAGGGGCTTGGATACTCATTTGGCCTCTTTTTACACTTCAATATGTTTAAGTATTAGAATGTGATAAGTAAAATCTTGCAAAAATACTACTAGTTCTTGACAATGTGAACGACGATACCCTGACGAAAAAATGCGTCTAGACGAGGTTTATACTGGGTGTTTTTTTCTTCTTGTCCAGACGATTCAATATGGGAATACTTTGAGGGCATTTAGCACTGTTGTCTGTGTCAGGACTAGTATCAGTTGTGAATATTTCTCACCATGAAACAGTCCATGGTCCCAGATAGAGTTCAGCAGGTTGTCGCTACACCCAGGTTGGTCCCTGCCACCGTTAGGATAGAAATCCAAATGGCCGACGGGCTGAGACATCCCGAAGCCTGAAACGATGTTTGAAAGGGCCAAAAACTATTATGCTTCAATGTTACTGACATGTCTGTAATAGAAGCAACTATATCATACTGTTATATATGACCGCGTACGTTCAAATCTTTTTCTAATTCAGGTCTTTCTAGACTATTACTTCGCCACAACGCCAGACAATTCACACTCTCAATCAGCTAAATCAAAGCTAGACTTCGACATTCATTGAGATATTTGCAACAGAATCTTTATAGTCTGTACTACTGTAGTGTTTGACGCAGATGACGTACCCAAGTCCATTTCCCCTTCCCCGTCCGTGTGGATGGCGTCCACAAACATGGCGTCGCTCGGGTCCAGCCGGACGTGCGGGGGCGTTCCCTGGAAGCCTGGCTCCGCTGGGTCTAGGGCTAAAAAAGTGTCTGAACGTTTTAAAACTATAACAAGGATGCATATTGGTTTCGTTTACCAGAGTGAAAGCTAGAATCCTAAAAATTTTCTTGTGGACAAAAGTGAGCATAGCTGAATTTTAGAGTGCACGTCTTCGATGATACTGTGTACTTATAGGATTTAAAATAATGTTGTTGGAAAATGTGTGTTCAAAACTGTATAAGACGATGAAAGTTTTACCTGTGATTCTTCCAATCTTGGACCCGGCATTGGCCAGTCTTTGCCCGGCATAACCCGCAACATGGGCACCCAAACTGTGACCGATGATGTGGATAGAACGACCGCTTACGCCAGCGTCTTCCTTCAAGGGATAAAAAAACAGTAAACAACCTAAAAGCAAAGTGATTGGCATAGTTTTGAGACATAGTTTACATTTAATATGAATATTCCATTTCAGTGAGGTATCTGTTTGTACTGTGTATCCGGTAAACCACCTGACGGCGCACCACACCAGATTTTATTCTGACCAGTACAAGCTACATACCCGTCCCGTACAAATTTATTTGATCCATTCGAACCGGGATGGACTCTACTCTCTTTGATAAGTGTGTTTTTAAACATAAACATATAGCTGATGTGTTACACCGAAAGGCTGTATCAGCTATATTGATACACATACAGATATAAGAGTTGAAACAAATGAACTAATTTTAAAGTTGCATTGCGGACCAACACCAAAACACAAACATCATCTTCGTGACATTTGCTATAATGTTGATTAAGTCTTACTTGAAGGAAAGCTATGAATCTTGCCAGCTCCGCCCCGACTACACGTGCGTTGGCGGCGACTTGTGAGTAGTCCAGCTCCATCGCACCTCCACCCCAGTCCACTATCACAACGTTTACGTCATCACGATCCAAGATGGCGGCCGTGGCCGTGACCAACCACTCCTCTGTTCTGTCGTCCATGTAGCCGTGTACCAGGACTTTTGTGTCTTTGGTACTAAAGAGTAAAAAATACAAAACTTTTAAAAAGTCCTCATCATTTCCATCTCTAAATAATATTTGGACAAATGCACAAATCTTTCAACTTTTGTACGGGTTGATTTTGGAATGGAACGTTTTTTCCATTTTACAATACATGTACAGTACTTATGTTTTCGCTGATGAAGGTTAGACATCCAGGTGATAAGATGCTCCAAATAGCAATTACTCAAGTAAATGGGTATCATTCATGAATACTTATATCTTCATATATGTATGCACATGTATGTAAAATGATCGACACACATTTATAAAGAAATGTATCCATGCAGATGTAACTTGTGTGTACATTGTATATTTGTGTGAGCAATACGTATATATTTTATTACCTGTTAAAGTGCGAATCCAGAAGTCCAGTTGGGGTGTAGTGACTGAGGTGTTGCTCGTCATACCGACTGTTTCTTGTGAAGAGAAGGAACTGCGTGTTGATGGTGACTGGTTCCGCTGGAAGTCTGTCCACGAAACCAGTCCCAGTGGAGAAACAATCGAGCTCAGGATAACAAACTGTCTCGCCTAACGATAAATGTTCGCTATCAGAAACTCTGGAAAATTAGACCAAACTAAGGACACGCCAAAAAGCAGTACTAGTTTTTTTATCTCTATTGTAGAAACTAACAGGTTGGTACATGGCAACCACTAGCCTTCATCGACGCAAAGTAAGGGCAGATAAAGCAAAGTATATATACGTAACAATATCACAAGTTTAACAACATTCTTTTATTCTGTTACATTCTGCAACTGGGCGTTACTTGGATGGGAAAAGCTAGCGCAATTTAGAACAAGCTAGCTGTTGACATTTCTCTAACGAGAATGACACCAATTCGAGGTTCTTGACCTTATCAAGACACAACCTGTCATCTATTATCTGGAGCTAAGATTATCAAGAACAGTTTGAAATCTCGGCAGAGTTCTCACGCGAAATTCCCATGAAAATTGGTACTGTTACTACAGGCGCCAACAGTGGGCGCACTTCCCGGCTTTGGTTCACTTCACTCCAAATGGGTCCGCTCACACCCAACGTGACTCCGTTATAAGCGCAAAACAGACTTCGTCTTTTCATTACAGCTAAACTAAGAACTCAATGGTAGCTATACTTATCCCTGGGTCTTCTAATGTCAAGCCTTTAAATGGGCTTTGCGACATAAGTTTAATGGTGTGTTGGCACGTAATATCAAACTACTGCGCACTACCCGTGGTAAGCATATACCCGTGGTAGATTTAGATAGTCCTGTGTAGGCTAACGCTTTGAGTAGTGTTAGCGGTACTTAAAAGTTAGTATTGCTTTAAAAGGGGTGAAACAAACACAGCGTGTACTCAAACTCCCTACCCGTATATCTGTACAGAAATCAGATAACCGGAGAAACCCAAACTGACCTTAGGTCTGCGACAATGTTTAAAGAAACAAAGCATGCTTATGTAATGTACCACAGTTTTATGACATGCTGTGTGCTTGCTTTTCGGTGGGAAAGTGCCCTGACCTGCTGATAACTTCAACGTGTACGGACCTTCTATAACCTTGACCTAAAGCGGACACCTGCCTAAATATGGCCGAATGCATTTGGTAGGAGGTTTCCGCTCACTGAGGAAGACTTAAGTTTCCTGCATGAAGACAACACATACAGCGTGTCAATCATAAACGACATAGGCACTGCCACATACGCAGAACGTAGAATGTAGACCCTTACCTTTTGCCTGTGAACCCAACAGAGCTGTCACGACGCACGTGCACCAGGTGAAAAACGCAAACCGTGCCATCTTCGCCTTAAGAACTGTTCTAACCGACCGGTTCCAGCGTCACCCGAGCACACGTGAGAAAACCCGATGGCATGTTGTTGCAAAATGAGCCATGTTGATTCTTTCCTCAAGGATCTCTTGAGCTGTTTTGGAAAGCCAGGCTGTACCATTCAGTTCAACCTGCAGGTGGGGTCCTTGGGGTGATTCCCAGTTTACTGCGTCTGTTTTCTGTAAGGTGTGCAAAATGTACGAGCGAG
The DNA here is from genome assembly GCF_000003815.2 of Branchiostoma floridae. Taxonomy (NCBI): domain Eukaryota; kingdom Metazoa; phylum Chordata; class Leptocardii; order Amphioxiformes; family Branchiostomatidae; genus Branchiostoma; species Branchiostoma floridae. The sequence goes on along the minus strand of NC_049986.1, from coordinate 13,051,029 downwards.
CTGGATGCGAAACTTTGGGAGGAAAGAGTGAGGGGGTGTAGTGACATGACCTTTCGTCTGACTTTCCCGTCAACACTGGTATTCTTGATAACTTATATTGATCTATAACAGCCACAAGGGGGGTAAAGGTCAGAAAACATAACGAATAGCTGCTAATTTAGATTAGATAACGTTACAGAATTACCTTCGTGCACCCATGGCACAAACCTGTATTCCCCACTCTCCAAGCTTTTGGATCTGCACCATGTGCGGATGCAACTAGATATGAACATCAATAATTCCTTCTAATTATGCTGTACATCAACTTGTATTTCATGTATGTGTTTTTGATTAAACACCTAATCATCTAGTATCAATCTATGGAAAAAATACAGACTCAGAATGTTTGTACAGATATCAGGGTATATATTATCATTTCACATCAAACAATTATCCTTCACAATGTTGACGACGAAAAACAACATTTTGAAAATCATGATTTGAAAGCTCTGTGACATATTTACGTTTTTGGCAAGATTTGTTGCTTTATTGCGTGTCTTTAAAATACATGGTAAATGAAGTTTGAGGAAGCCTGGTATCAAAACCTATAATGGCTTTAAGGTCTCTTCTATCCTCCCCATTGTTGAAAAGACAGAAGAAAATCTAAAGCTATTATAGGTTTGGATATCAAACTTTGAGGAAATTTTGATTAAGTTTAACACAAGCAGGAACTGGGAACTAGGCCTAACTTTGCTGTGATAAACTTTGATCCAACTTCCTCACCAAGGTTTCGCGCATGCCATGCACAACAGGTCCAACAGGGGGCGCCTTTGTGATAATATTCTTGACAACCCCGCCCAGCACAGCCATTCCTAAAGAAGCTCCAATATGATACAAACTTATAGTCTCATACCATTTCTAGCAAGATAAAAATGATAGGTCACACTTGTGTAACAGTGAAAAATACAAGACTGCCATTACATGCATGAAAAATTACAATGCTCCTGATTCAGGGCAAACAAATAATGTCAGTTTCACAGAACATATGATTTACATAACCAAAAAAAATACAAAACAGCAACTAACTTCTTGACATTATTACCACCTATACATAAAGTACATTATCTTCATGTGTTTTCATGACTAGTTGAAGGGACCTGATCTTGGCCACTGGGATTTTGGTTAACATTGGGATCCACTGAGTTAACTTCAAATGGAAAGTCCCCAATATGGACTTTTATGATATGTTCTTTCAATGTTTCTTCACTGGTGAACTTGTCATGACACTGATTACAGGAGAATGGCATCTCCCTGTTGTGGGACAGCATGTGGCGCACAAGACTGGACCGCTGATTAAACTTCATAGGACACGATGTACACTGGTACGGTCTTTCTTTGTTATGTACCGCACGGTGGCGAAACAGCGTCGCCCTTTGGGAGAACTTGGCGCTGCAGAGGTTACATTTGTACGGCTTCTCCCCGGTGTGGATGATCATGTGGTTCTTCAGGTAGGAGATACGACGGAACCGCGTGGAACAGATGCTGCACTGGTAAGGCTGCTGTCCTGCATGGGTCGATAGGTGGCGCTTCAAAGCAGACAACTTTGTGAAGGACATCGGACACACCGTGCAGCTGAACCGTTCTGTTGAGCTGCTGTTGTCCATGAATGTGAAACTGTCAGTATGGCTGGCGCTAGCGAGAGTTGTGTTATCACCCACCTGCCAGTCCATGCCATTCTGATATCGTACGGTGCCATCCTGACTTGGTACCAGATACATGTTGGGCGATGATGTCATGAGAGGATTGTACTGCAGTTGGTGGTAACTGTCTGCCACCTGCGTGTTCTGTGCAACATCTGTGTAACTGCTGTCCCTTTGGTCATCGTCTACGTTCCAGACTGTCACAGGTTGAGTTGGGTCTCTTGGCTCCTCCTTAACTATAACGTCAGGAGTGTCAGAACTTTCTTGGGTCGTCGTCACTTCTTCCTGGCCTTGCATTGTGGGAGAGAACACAACATCACCTGCAAGGTCTTCAGATGAACTTGATCTTTCTCTGACCTCAGTCTGGTTACCGTTTCTTCCACCTCTTCCTCGACGACTTGACTGTTTCCCCTGCAACTCTTTAAGGAAATTCTGACAGTTCTCAGCTGTTTCATCAATGTGAAAGTAGCCGGCTGCATATGACACATAGTAGATGTTGTCCTCTGTTAAAGCTAACTTGGAAGTGTACATCATTTCAACAAGAGGTTCAACCCCAGCCTTTGTGAGAGTTGAGAGTTCAACAATGGCTCTGGTGCCTGCATTTGGCAGTGATGCAAAGTAAGGAGAAAAGGTGGCAAACACACACCGGTGCACATGGAACTCTGCATCCGGGAGTTTTAACGTGATGTCACAGAATTGTCCTGACCGCCTCTGTGCGTTGAGATGATGTTGTAGTTTGGAGGAGAGGGCTGGGTAGTTGTATGTGCGCTTCATTTTAGATGTCATCCTGCTGGCATGGCAGGCTAGCATGGGGAACAACTGTAGTTGGCAAGATTTACCAAATGGTCTGTTATTCTTGCAATATTGCTTTACAGCATTCCATATAACACATAACATTGCCACAAATAATTGGAGAGGAATAGGGATTTTGCTTTGCTCGACTTTGCTTATGCTACCTTTAGATTGCAATGTTAACAGCAATCTACAAGTAGTTAAAATAACGTTACTTGCTAGTATATCGTATAGTCATGTACATGTATTTCCATTTTCCAGCACTGTTGAGTTCAAAACACTCAATTCCTTGTCCCCGAATCTTTGATCTGAATTTGAATTACTCAACAGAAATGTACTGAATGCATCATGCTACTTTGGAAAATGAATTTCTGTTTTCTGATGCATACTGGGAATCACAGATAGACGAAGGACTTCTATCTAACGTCCGGATATCCTTGGATAGACGTTGCATTATTTGTGTGTTGAGAGTGGGGAGGGGGGCAAAAGTATTTGGCAAGACGTCTGAATGCATCAAAATGTTGCACACGATTCAACGTAGCCTGGTTACCAAACCCCAGCCCGATCTCAAGTATCTATCGTGCAGGGGTCTGGCCGGATGGGATAGGAACTCTTCTCAATTTTGCACCTTATAGTGGGCAAAAAACCCCACCAATAGAACAACACAGGATCAGCAGGAGGTAATTACACCCCTGCCATGATTGGTTAAAGACCCCCAACTATACTTTTTGAATCCATAATGTAGCTGATTCGCTACTGTGATAGCCTGCTGACCAACTGTGGTGTGTTGTAGCTGCCGGCTACCTGTGGTGAAAGTGGTCATCAATCCTAGGTTCTCCTCCCACTGATCAACGGGCCTTCGAGAACCTTTCTGCAGCCATGTTGCCAGACCCCAACACGAAAGATATATCTTGAGGTTGGGGTATGGAATCCAGGCTAGATTCAACGGCACCAACTGAAGACGTTCAAACTTAACATGACTAGATATTATTAACTACTTACTGAGGGGAGGGTCTTTTTAGCGAATGCCCACAAACGCCCACTCTAGAGAAGTCCGCGCTGCACGAATCTCATTTTTTTTGCTTGGAATATGTCCACGTTGTGCTCCCATGTATTAATCCTGAGTTTCAAGTCAATCCATTGACCCGAAGTGACATAAATCAAAGTTTTCGATTCTCGATGGTCTTTTTAGCGAACGCCCAGCAAAATGTCTTTTTAGCGAATGCCCACTATATCCACAAAAATATCGGCCGTCGCGCAACGACACCTAAACCTACCGCCACAAACATGTTCAAGATGGTGTCCCATTGATGTGTACGGAGTTTCCGTGCTTTACAAGCATTTTAAGTCCCTGTTTTTGGTCAAAATGTACGGCGACGATACTACCATACTTTAACTATAGCAATTCAAAATGGCGGGCACTAGTCATGTGACCTCCTTGCGGGGCTGTTCTATAAGTATCGCGGGAGGGACTGTTGTAGCATAGCTTCTCATACAACCATTTTAGAGTGAATTCTGAACAAGATTTTCATTTCATCGTGCTATCATCTGACTGATATTTACAATGTGGTCATTTTTTCTGTGCTATTATTACCCAGGTTTGAGGAACTTAGTGCAAATTTGGATATTGATTCACCTCAGTGCCCAATTAATGTACAAAAGGCTCAGACACATTAGTATTATAAACCTGAATAGGGGCAGGTAACCAATACTAGAAAAACATAGCTATTTATTATTAACAATACTATTTACATTATAATAATAACTCTTCACCAAACTGGACTTTTCTTATCTTTATTTATCACAGAAACATTGTTACAATGAGGATTTGATTAGATGAGTATCTGTTACAGTGTGTACAAAATCATTTCAAATACAAAAATGTATTTCGTTTCACTTCCTAAATATTTTTAAAGTATTGGAAGAAGTTGACACAAAAACAATATTAATTGCATTATTTATGTGCAGTAAAATGTGACCACATGCTATCAATAGCCTAATAAAATGTTGGAACATGGCACAAGCGGGCTCCTCTTCTGAGTACAGAAAGGAAATGTTTTATAACATTTAGTTATGACGTAGAAAATTTCAATTGTAAAATGTACCTTTATTAACATTTACAAACAAATTGTTTTTTCTCTTTTTAATAAATGACAACAATACAGGTAAGTAAGGTGTGTTTCCTTTTATAACAGGCCAGGTAAGACGCCGTACAGGTAATTAAGGTGTGTTTCCTTTTATAGCAGACCAGGTAAGACACCGTACAGGTGAGTAAGGTGTGTTTCCTTGACTACAGACTAGGTAAGACACCGTACAGGTGAGTAACGTGTATTTCCGTTGATTACAGACCAGGTAAGACACCGTACAGGTGAGTAAGGTGTGTTTCCTTGACTACAGACTAGGTAAGACACCGTACAGGTGAGTAACGTGTATTTCCTTTGATTACAGACCAGGTAAGACACCGTACAGGTGAGTAAGGTGTGTTTCCTTGACTACAGACTAGGTAAGACACCGTACAGGTGAGTAACGTGTATTTCCTTTGATTACAGACCAGGTAAGACACCGTACAGGTGAGTAACGTGTGTTTCCTTGACTACAGACTAGGTAAGACACCGTACAGGTGAGTAACGTGTATTTCCTTTGATTACAGACCAGGTAAGACACCGCACAGGTGAGTAAGGTGTGTTTCCTTTGTCTATAGACCAGATAGGCTATTACACAGGTGAGTAAGGCGTCTTTTCTTTGCCTATATACCATATAGGCCATTATACAGGTGAGTAAG
>NC_049986.1:13020060-13045045 GCF_000003815.2 Branchiostoma floridae | reverse complement strand
TATCGTAGTGATATGTCACTCCACGACAGGTAAGTAAGGTGTCTTTCCCTTGTCTATATACCAGATAGGCCATTATACAGGTGGATAAGGTGTCTTTCCTTTGCCTATAGACCAGATAGGCCATTAAACAGGTGAGTAAGGTGTCTTTCCTTTGCCTATAGACCAAATAGGCCATTATACTGGTAAGTAAGATGTCTTTACTTTGCCTATAGACCAGACAGGGTATTATACAGGTGAGTAAAGCAACTTTCCTTTGCCTATAGACCAGATAGGTATTAAACAGGTGAGTAAAGCAACTTACTTACCTGTATAATGCCCTATCTGGTCTATAGGCAAAGGAAAGACACCTTACTCATCTGTGCGGTGTCTTACCTGGTCTGTAGTCAAAGGAAATACACGTTACTCACCTGTACGGTGTCTTACCTAGTCTGTAGTCAAGGAAACACACCTTACTCACCTGTACGGTGTCTTACCTGGTCTGTAATCAAAGGAAATACACGTTACTGACCTGTACGGTGTCTTACCTGGTCTGTAATCAATGGAAATACACGTTACTCACCTGTACGGTGTCTTACCTAGTCTGTAGTCAAGGAAACACACCTTACTCACCTGTACGGTGTCTTACCTGGTCTGCTATAAAAGGAAACACACCTTAATTACCTGTACGGCGTCTTACCTGGCCTGTTATAAAAGGAAACACACCTTACTTACCTGTATTGTTGTCATTTATTAAAAAGAGAAAAAACAATTTGTTTGTAAATGTTAATAAAGGTACATTTTACAATTGAAATTTTCTACGTCATAACTAAATGTTATAAAACATTTCCTTTCTGTACTCAGAAGAGGAGCCCGCTTGTGCCATGTTCCAACATTTTATTAGGCTATTGATAGCATGTGGTCACATTTTACTGCACATAAATAATGCAATTAATATTGTTTTTGTGTCAACTTCTTCCAATACTTTAAAAATATTTAGGAAGTGAAACGAAATACATTTTTGTATTTGAAATGATTTTGTACACACTGTAACAGATACTCATCTAATCAAATCCTCATTGTAACAATGTTTCTGTGATAAATAAAGATAAGAAAAGTCCAGTTTGGTGAAGAGTTATTATTATAATGTAAATAGTATTGTTAATAATAAATAGCTATGTTTTTCTAGTATTGGTTACCTGCCCCTATTCAGGTTTATAATACTAATGTGTCTGAGCCTTTTGTACATTAATTGGGCACTGAGGTGAATCAATATCCAAATTTGCACTAAGTTCCTCAAACCTGGGTAATAATAGCACAGAAAAAATGACCACATTGTAAATATCAGTCAGATGATAGCACGATGAAATGAAAATCTTGTTCAGAATTCACTCTAAAATGGTTGTATGAGAAGCTATGCTACAACAGTCCCTCCCGCGATACTTATAGAACAGCCCCGCAAGGAGGTCACATGACTAGTGCCCGCCATTTTGAATTGCTATAGTTAAAGTATGGTAGTATCGTCGCCGTACATTTTGACCAAAAACAGGGACTTAAAATGCTTGTAAAGCACGGAAACTCCGTACACATCAATGGGACACCATCTTGAACATGTTTGTGGCGGTAGGTTTAGGTGTCGTTGCGCGACGGCCGATATTTTTGTGGATATAGTGGGCATTCGCTAAAAAGACATTTTGCTGGGCGTTCGCTAAAAAGACCATCGAGAATCGAAAACTTTGATTTATGTCACTTCGGGTCAATGGATTGACTTGAAACTCAGGATTAATACATGGGAGCACAACGTGGACATATTCCAAGCAAAAAAAATGAGATTCGTGCAGCGCGGACTTCTCTAGAGTGGGCGTTTGTGGGCATTCGCTAAAAAGACCATGCGCTTACGGAGCACCAAGACGTTTCACTGCTTTGGTGAGTTCCTGAAGAAATATTCGGAAGGAAATGTAGCGAGAATCTCAGCTCTAGCGAGTAACCTTTGACCTTAGGTCAACATCATCCTGTGGCATTTGATGGGTCAACGTCCTGATTACACACAAGGGTATAGCTAGGATCGCCGACACGTTAAAGTTACCGCTACACTTAATGGCTCCAGACCATACGCATTTAGCAAGAGGTATAATTATTCTGGAGTTCCTCTGACTATGACAAAATATGAAACACTACATCAGTGATGTAAAAAAAATATGATTATAATTGACGATGTAATCCATCTAAAAATGCGTCATCTTACATCATAACGTCACATGTACTCTTCTTATGCTGTGACCACACAAGTGGTAATGTTAGTTCAAAAGACGGGTGGAATTCAACATTCATAATTTCCGTTAACAAATGTTATAAGTACTCCTCAAACACACCACGTCATTTCGATTCATCTGTAATGAATTGCCAGTTGCACATGAGGCTTGGATGTCGACGTCACTTGCACAAAGGCTGAACATGAGACATACAGCAAACGTTTGAAGTGGAACGACCTTTCCGACAGTACAACTGCCTGGTGGCTAGCGTGTGTGTGGGCGGAACATATAACAGATAAAGCCGGTGGTCTGGAGGTTTTATGGATACGTCAGAAGACCATAAGCTCATCTGACCTTTGGGCGTTTATCAGTATACGCCATTGGCTATGGTCACTGAGGGAACAACTATGAGATGAATTACGTTATACAAAAGAAATGCGTGCGCTCTGTTTATGAATACCAGTTGTAAACCATGAATGACTACTGCACTGAATGTCCTTGATTTATCATGTTGCTTCAGGTAAGGCACCCACAATGGAGAGAGCGGGGTACCCCAGGTACGTTTGAATTTGAAACATTGGGGTGCTATATACTGGATCTTCTTTAAAAACTGGATCTTCTTTAAAAAGTCTAAAAAAATACTTTTATATCTCACCTTTTGTAAAGCATCTGTATATTGTATGCCGACAAGACAGACTATCTATCTCCCTGAATGAGTAGAATATTTTTATCACAATATCATTGACACAGAATTCCATCCCTGAAGCTTAAACGTGCGCAAAATTGCAGTCTTAACTGTTGGGGGATATTCTGTTTTCCAATAATATCAAATATGTCCATAAGGCCAGAATAAATGGACCACATTACTCATGTCATGACTTCGACGTGTGAGCGACCGATAAATTGAGGTGAGCAAATTGATTTTGTGTTGATTGAAAGTTACAAAAGTCAAATCATGACATCAGAAACAAATAAACCTAGCAACTCATCTTCGCATCTTTTAATCTGATCTGACTGAACCATACGAAAGATGCTACATGTTTATGAAGTTTAAACATCCAGGTAAACAACTGGATAGAAATGGAGATTTACTTCCGGGCGTTTCGAGTGGCATCCATCACTCTTCTTCAGCGTTGCTAGAACGAACAAGACGGAATATGATTAATTGATTCCGCATTTCCTGAGTGCAAGTGCACTCAGTGCTATAGAACAAATGGGAACCATCCGACGGTCGGCGTTCTTGTGTTTACCACAGGCTGTCATTTCAATATCCGGACCCCTACAGCCATATGGCGTCAAAGTACTCTTCAATGACATTCACCTCCTCGAAACAACTGATAGATAAATGACGGCGAGAAAACACCTCGGGGTATATAACATTTTAAATCTCAGTATGAAACAGAAGACCGTCGTGTGCGCCATATAGCTTTGACGCAGACAATATATATATATATATATATATATATATATAGCACAACGTTTGTGATCAATGACTGTAAGGTCTTTGTGAAGACTACAGCACCTAAGGCTATTAGCGTCTTCTCAGGACTGGATGATTTGATATAAAGTGGCGGCAAGAATCTAAAACCTGTTTGTTTCATACAGGTAAACCGTCATATCGTGAACACTGGTGTTAGGCATAGCGCCCCCGCAGGGTTGAACTATCTCAGTGAATGTCCACCCTCATCTCATTAAAAGTCAAAGCTCTTGAGAAGCGGAAATCTATGTTTTTGAGCACTTCTTATCGCATGGAACCGCACATCCGCTAGTTTCCAGCAGGTTCCCCCGTATCCCACGATTTGGGCAATGTAACGCGTTTGAGCCCTTTGTTCACGTCCATTGCCCTATGTACACGACGTGCATATCTTTGTAGGCGATAGTTTGGCTTGGAAACAAAGGTGATTCAAACAAGTTATTGGTTTAAGGTCGGCCCTACCCCTGAGACGCTTAGTGAGAGAGAGTGTGGGTTTGGTTTCCGTGCGTGTGACAGATCGTAGGCCGCCGTTTGCGCGGAGATACAGTAGTGGGTTGGTGCGCTGCGCTGTCACGGTTCTGGGAACACAGGATATTCTCTGTTTGCTCTAATGTTTGTATACGCCCTGGTCGCAGGTTGCCGTCTCCAAGCACAGTGAAGGTGGGATCAAGCGTAATAGTGTAGTTTGTGAAGACCGCAGAGCACATGGGACAATCTTCAGCAGCTACAGGTACTCCGAGATACACGGCAGCTCGCGTCAACAAAACAGGTACCTCGGAATGGCTCGACAGACTCTGTTAATGATTTAGAGACTGTTCAACACAGATTGGAATGGCTGCCTCCTGTACATGTGTATCTGGCACTATCTGGACACAGATTAGTCCTCCCCAATTCTCGTAAGGCTTTGGAGGGCGTGTGGCCAAAACCTGCAAGTACCTTGGATCTGCAAGACAACAAACAAAACAACTGGTATCACATCGTGCATGCACAGAGCAAATAACGACGAGCTTTGGGTGACGGAAAGGGCACAGTGACTAACAACAACACTACCTAGCCTTCTAAACAGCCAGAGAGAATGTTCTGTTTCAAGACTTTTGAATGGAGGGGACTTAGAGATATTGACGACGTCTAAGACAACAGGTGCTCCGTCGCACACTTCTTAAAAGCCAGGTCAACCTTGCAGGTAAGTAATATAATCCCTACAGTACACGGCTGAGAGCACACATATGTAGACTAGTCACCCGTGTTTAACACGTTATAGCGAGATTAACCTGTTTATACATACACTTTGCATTGTAGTAACAGTTTCTAATTCATTATCATATGTCAATTAGCCGCGCCGTTAATCAAAGTTAATGATATTTGATCTTGCTGTAGTTAATATGTATCTATTTGGAAACAAGAAATCAGTAGTAGTGTACTTCGCAGAGGCGTACGTGATAAGCATGGTTACGCATCGCATGTTTGTGTCACGAGCTTAACAGGTTGTGAGTTTCGTCTGTCCCAAAGGTTAGTCTCTAACTTAATAGGCTGTATTCGTACACTATTTGTGTGTTATGTCTTTCTATCTAGCGTGGGAAATATGACAATGAAGTTAAACCCCGTCTGTTTAGTCTAATCTTGTAGATCGGCTTTGTCTGTGTGTTTGTGTGAACAACCTTCAGCCACATGTACACAGCGTTGCTAATGATAAGGAATTGTTATGGCTTTAGTGGCATTCAAGATAAAATGCGCCAGGCAGTAAGGTTAACGCTCAAGACTTTTGGTGTGTGTGTGTGTCAGGAGGTCAAAGAACAAAGGTCATAGATCACGAGCTGAAGAACAAAACCTAAACCCTTTAATTCAAAGGAAAACTGACAGGATACTACTGTTTCCTTTTCTGCAAGGCCATGACACCCACTAGGGCGTAGCTTTGCTATACGCATGTCATTGTCATTGTTCATTCTTTGCTTGAAAATGTATTCTACGTACGGAGGCATGGCACAGGTATGTCTCTAACTAAGTCTAAGGAATGTAGGGTGACCTACCTTCCTGAGAAGGTCATCAGGAATTGTTTTCGTATGCACGACCTTCCTCTTTTGTTTACAGTTTACAAATATCTAAAACGTAATTGTGTGTCTAGTTTGTCTAATATCAAATGTTGAACTTAGTGTGTTATTGTTTCTCTCTGTGGGAGAGTGCTTCACTGTATACAGTGTCATGGGAATTAAGACGGGATTGATTTTTCGACATTTCTAGAACCATTAACTCATTCAATGCCATTGAAGCAATACTCCTCCACCATTATAAAGGTTAAATTGTCGACAGGATCTGGGATATAACGGTTCATTTGTTAACTTCCGGAGAGTATCGCCCGCTCCTTTTTCTTTGCTACGCGACGTGAAAGAGTTGTATCTGTGTTGCCTGGCTGCCTATAACACAGGTGTACCGCCCACATATAGTAGAGAACTAGAGCGGCGCCGCGCCACGCACGGTCGGCTAAGTGTGCATCCGTCTGTGTTTGAAAACATTTACTGCGCTGATTTTCTGTGCGACTACCTTTCAGCTATGGTATAGCGTAATGCTTTTCAAAGATATGATGAATACGACTGTGACATATTGCATCTATTTCTACATTAACGTTTGCTATCTAGAAAGTATACTCAGAAAGATTACTACCAAGGTCACGACCGACTATTGTGAAATGTTTATCATCATTTTCTACAAGCAATATTTGAATTGATACGAGGACATCGAACTTCAACATTGACCTCAAAGACAAGACGTACAACCTTGCCCCGAAAAGTGGCAGGTTGATGGAGAGAATCAGACTTCCTCTACCGATACAATGGTCGGGGAGACATTTACCTTTCAAAGGCGCCATTTGTCATTTTGTGTGTGTGTGGGGGGGGGGGGGAGGGCGCTTTTGGCATATACTACGAACAGACAAATCTGTAGAAGTCAGTCAAGCTATCGTCTAACGTCGGATTAATACCACAGGGAAAACCGTCAAACTACTTTTGGCCAGCACCATTGACGTTTGAGACGCTCCCGGAGTTGTTGCCCTCAAAGAGTCGTCATCTATCATGAGATATCTACTTAATCACCGGTATCCCTGGTGTGGTTCGCCGACTTTGTACGGGATTAATTCTCCACTTCATGTTCCTTATTTCAAGACGTGAAGATGGACCAATGTTGGATTGAAAAACATTTTCTTATTCACAGTACGTTGTTGAGGGAAATACCGAATGGATTATGACATCAAGTCCAAGACGCCTCCTCGCTTAACGGTGAAATATTGCTGGTGTTAGACCTTTCAAGCGTGTTTTCTTACGTGAATCTCGATACTCAGTACCCATTCATAACAGCTCAAAAGCTTTCAGCACAGTATCGCCAAAGTCTCGCGAGGTCGATATTAAATTTTGAGGGGGCAAACGAGTACGAGTAAGCCGAAGGGTGGGATTTATCATTTAGGATTATCGCATCCATTCGGAGTTATAAACTCATTTTATTGGACTTATTTCAGTTGCAATAGGATTACAGCAACTGTGGTGCATGACTGGGGTCAGGCCGTGTCAGCTAAACGACTGAGTGCCTGTCAGATTCCCTACTCCACGTCTGCTGGCTATCTAGTCACTCGGAATATAGAGTTGTAATGTGCTCAAGTGCCAAATAGCCAAAAGCGTAGCCTGCATGCAGATATTCATTTTTTGTCGGAAATGGAACATGGCTTTTTGACCTAAGGTAAACCCCATACACAGATCTGTGCCATTGGGAATAGAAGAGTGAATAGGCGGAATCCATTCGCACAGACAGAACATATTAAACACACAGGTTATCTAGCTGCGGTGAAGGATGTAAAGACAAAGTGTCCATTAAACAGGGATTGGGAGGACGGCTCAAAACTAATGACTTTTTCTGTAGAGTGGAGCCTCAGCACATCCACTTTAAAAGGGCCTTGAGACAGCTTTAACCACATACTTGTGCTTTTATGGGGTCGTGTAAGGACTCGCTGAAACTCAAGGAAAAACACTAACACATAGGGGTACCTCGATGGTGAGTATTGGAACTTTCTGTTTGTGCCATGTACAAATTATATAGGAGTGGACATTTCAAGTCATATATCATACAAATTAGGCCATTGTTTCCATAGTCACTGAACTTAAAGGATACTTAAAGGATTGTAGAACATATGGTGATGTGCAACACTTTGGAATGTGTACGATTAGTGTCTGGTTAGATGCAGTGATGTTTTAGATCCCCTATTTGCTGGATAAAAATCATTTTCTAGTTTAAAATAGGCACGTTATTTCAGTGACACTTTGCAAGCGTTCTAGAGTGTTCTATTATTTTTAATTCTAACACAAACCCCCGACTCTCACTCTTGATATTTTCCATGTTGCATTTTCTCTTGACCTTCCATTATATCTACGTAAAACGATATGCTAAGTACGTCACAGTCAGCAACACTTCCAACATTATTGGTACTCTTGATATTAAACCAAATAAACTTTTGATGAATACTAGTGAAGCCACTTGATACCGTTTCCTGTATAAACGATAAACGGTAAATTCATAACAAAATCGATATTCAGAATAAACAATGTCTGCTTTACCATATTAAAATTGTCACCTTGCCGTGCCAGTTGGTATCAAGCTAAGACAAATATTGTACAATATCTTTTTTATTTTTCTGCCGATTCTTAAAAGGTGGGCTAATTAGTACTAGTATGTCGTAACTTTATGCGTCAGCCTTGTTCCTGTCGCGCATGTGATGTCAGACGACAGACCGCCATGTTGACACAGGCACGTTACCTGTTACCAAGGTGCACACGAAGTGCTTACGTCATATCACGTCACCGTAGACGTCACCATAACAACCTGTTGGTGAGGATTTTTCCCCACTCGAGCTGATTTGATAGAACGAAAGGCGGTAAACAGTTCACATGTGAAAATCATAGAAAGACATGGCTGATTTTAGACAGACGTTTCTTCCGTGTCTCAACTCGTCATGGACTGAAGGTAAGGCGCCATTTTTACGTCTTTCAGATCATGAAAATCGGTGTAAAATAATGGGTTTTTTGAACTGCCTTCTCAGCTGTAGTTTGAAATGTTTTGATAGACCTAGAGACGATGTTGATATACTATTAGATTAATGCAATAGATATATCATCCCCGCACAGAACGTAGATATTTTCTACAATAGTGGGTGTACAGGTGTGTTATGTAGACGATTTTTCTTGACTTGGTCTAAGCAAAGTACATAACGTTAACTGGACCTTTTTATGGCAGTTTTGAGGAAATAAAAAATGCACTTTTTGTAAGTGTTAAACTTAGATTCAGCAATTTTGGTCCTTTAATCCATCTGTATTGCCTGCAAAACTGTACGGTGTTACATAAATACTATTGAAGCATTCAGCCTCTTGACGGGTCATCTCACACAAGCATATTCACAACAAAGACTTTTAGACGTTTAAGCTGTAACATAAGTAGGGTAGAGGTAGCTCTCAGTCGTGACTTGGTATTCAAAGTTCCACCAAGGCGTGTCCAGTATGCATGTTGTGTATAGTGGAGCACTGGAGCAAGACGTATTTTCTCGGGAAGTCTGCCAGAGTCTAGGAACCAGTCAGTCGAAACGGCTGGACTAGTCACAGCAGATGGGAATAGTAGATAGTAGATACTTAGATAGATAGATATTAGATATAGATATATCTAGGTAGATAGATAGATGGATAGATGGATAGAGGAGTTGATTACAAATGTGACTTGGATTGGAAGGTTGTTTTCTGGTTAAGGGTTGTTGACTTGTGTCAATGCTTCTGAGTTCAAATCCTTACAGATTACAATGGTGTGCCATTGGGAAAGGCATTTTACACCTACACCCTCAATCGACTCAGGTGAAAATTAGTACCTAGCTGCGGTTAGGGGGATGTCCGATCCTTTCGCATGGGATTTCAAGTCCCGATAGAGATCAGGCTTCTACTCTGGACTGTCGATAATACTCAAAAGATCTGTTTTCTAAATCCCAGTTAATCCAATATCGGAGTTGGAGAACATTTTAACATTGGGCAACGCTAGAGTATGAACTTTGATGCTAATACCAGGTTATTCGCTTTTACACACACAATGCGCTTTACTGTATATCGATCACACTTGCACTACTGATAGCCAAAAATCGTTGAATGGTTGCCGGCACCATGGCGCATACAACCGGTAAGACCTGCTGGTCAGCCAAAAGAATACATCAAGACGCGTACTACGAACCTGAGGGAAAATCGATTGTAGAATGTCGAGGTGTCTTCCATCAGATAGCGTGTCCTGGCGCCTCGGAGTAGCCAGACTGATGAACTTGGCGGTGTGCATCGTTATTTTGGTTTAGCCTTGTAGACATGGAGGAAAATATTCGATTCACAGGCTAGGCTTTAGGGCGGTAGGCTTTGGGAAGATGCCCAGCTACACTAGGTATTCCTTGCCGAACCGGGCCCGGAATAAGGAGTAAAATGATGCATTAGAAAACTTGCGAGGTTGTGACCAATAAAACCGCCGAGGTCTAAGGGTAAAAGAAATGGGTTAGAAAACAGGCAGTTTATTATCCCAAGGAGGTTAAAATAACTTGTTGTGGATGAACTTTTGACATATCGGTCTTCTGCATTTCTTTATTTAAATTGAAATTGAGATGCCTCCATATCTAGATTTGCTTAGAACATGTTTGGCTATGTGTATGTCAAATTTGGTGCTTTTAGACAAATCTGCAGGCATGATTTTGTCAGCTATGCTGCTGGACTAATTAAGTAGCTCTTTGATAAATGTTAGATTTATCTAATTGTTAAAAAAAAACTGTTTAGGTACCGATTCAACCATTGCTACTCTCCCACCGTGGTTTTTGCTCACGACATATGTAGGATACTTTGTAGTTTTGCTCGGGGTCCCATATGTGAGAGCGACGCTTGTGATGCTTTTAATGGACCATGCACTTAAACTTTCGCACGTTCCCATTCGCAGTGAGTTGAATAACTGGCAAGAGACTTTTACTAATGGGCAAAAATATGGCGGCAGATGAGCGGAAACACAAGTGAACAGGTCCCAAGTGCACTGGAGTACTCCCATGAATTTTGACAAATGGAACTCCCTAAGAGTGAGAGGATGCTGTGTGGAATTTGGGAAGCTATTTGAATGTAGAATAGCTGCAGAGTCCCCATGTGAACCCTATAGGGTAAAGGTGGTATCTCACTGCACTTGGGGCACCGGTGCGGCACTGCGGGGTTCGTTCACTGTGGCACTGCTGTGCTGTTTTCGCCGAAATTTTAATATTTTATATTAGATAATAATAATTGCGTAATACGTAAACGTACGACTTAGAAGACAACAAAATACACAAAACGTAAGAAAATTCGTTCTTTATCTCTGAAATTCGTTGAGTAATCTTTCAAACCTCATGCCTCATCGGTGCCCCAAGTGCAGTGAGATACCACCTTAAGGAAGTACATGGGAACGTGTGAGAAGACAATCAATTAATCATATGTTGGAAATGTTTTGTTTTTGTAAAGCTATAATTACCTACGGGAAACGGGGATAGTGTTTTCAAATTGATCTTATTGCAAATTTGTTTCCGAAGGGTGAGTTGGCTAGAAAACAATTGTTCCGTAGGCAAGCAGGAATTGAGTGTTGTTGCTGATTAAGACAGGGACCAAAGGATGGCATGTAATAGTTGGAGTATGTTGTGTGGAGTGGACGTAGCTGTGTTACACTTCGTCATGAAATTTATGAAAGAAATTGACTATTTAGTCATAGGTAGGAGATTTTCGAGTTCGTGTTTGTCTTGCCTTTTATCACTCAAGTTATCTTATTTAGATTTCACATGGGATGACTCTTCTGCATGTTCCAAACTATACACCACAATACCACAGGGGACTGTCAGTCACTGAGCCTTTTCACAAGTTGGCTAAAATGTTTTCATTGGAGGGGTTATGTAGTATTGTCCAATCAAAGTAGCTGACAAGTCAAAGGTATTGTCCAATCAACCAAACTTCCAACTCCATTACTTGTCAATGCCGAACTTGTGCCGTATCAAAGTCAACGGTTGTATGGACTCCAATGCAGGTAGTGAGGAGCATCTCCCAAAGGAGCCAATCAGCGCACTGCTCTGTACCGTTAAGTTAACGAACAGCTGTTGACGTGTGCAGCCTTTTTAATGTTCACGACCTCACAGCTCCTTTCGCCCTTTGCCAGAACGATATCGATGTTGTACAGTAATAGGGAAGTGAAAACCCCAAAACGTCAGCCCCAATTGCAAGTTGCTTGGATCAGGAAAAGTGGGTGAAGGTTTTCAGGTTTTGATAATATCTATTTTGGGAAGCAGTCATAGTAGTCAAGAGATTAAGTAGGCTTTGGTTTATTCTTTAGAAAATGAATATAGATAAGAAGTTCAACTGTTGTAGATTACCTCCCTTTAACCCTTTACAAATGAGTCTTGTTCAGTGTCCAGTTTTCTGACTTTATCCAGCGAAACGTTATGGCCCAGTGATTCAGTGTGGATGTATTGAGAGAAGTTCGACGACAGTGAACTGGGGCGTTTTTGTTAAAGGAAAATTTGATTCGTGTATACATTTGTGTTGGAAGAAATATTAGCATTGTACTATGATTACTATTAATACAGATGAGCCTCCATGATAAGTTGTAACTCGGGGGGAAAGGGGTTGGGGCAATGATAAAAGAGATCAAAGCCTCGATGACAAACTCATTAACCGGTTTGTTTTAGCTGTTAGTAAGGTTTTGTCATTCTGGACTAGACTGACGCGAGTTTACATGAGATGACCCATATATCGTGAATCAGTAAAACCACCAGAGTGCTCGACCCTAATCTGTGCATCAACGAGCCAGAACTAAGTCAGCTCGACGTTAAAGTGCTTATCTGTCGCCGACACGCGGCAGGTTTATGCCATACAGCGGATAGTGCAGCGATTAGGGCAGCCCGCAAGTGGCATTCACACCGTCATTTTATCAGGTCAGTCCGCCATACTGACTTGCCTACAAATCGAGTTATTCCGCACAATGCGCATCTTGCCAAGGTCTGCTGTGAGATCACGGACCTTACACACGACTTAACGCCCTTTCGGGACAATTTCAACAGGTCGGGAACATTGAATTTACCTGTGACCCCGCATTCTACATGTTTGAGTGATTTCATAAGATGCTGCTTCTTTTCACACGCCTTACAACTACCAAGTTGAAAGTTACGTGCTATAAATCATAAAAGAAAGAAGAACAAAACACGCACAACGCAAAGCCACAGGTTGATTAGATTGCCTCCTTGTCTTATCTTTCTCATCTCATCTCATCGTTTGTATTACATCTTTGTCTTTATGACTAGCAATGGGTACAAGTTACGCACATAACATCAGCCTCATCAGTAGTGATTTGATGTTGAAGCTGTGCAGACGCAGGTAGAGAAAACTTAATCTGCAGTCCAATTTCGCTATCAACGATAAACAGACGGCAGTCTTTCATTTCAGTATCAACGAAACATCTAAGATTAACTCCGACAGATACAGGGACATGTCATTTAGCCAAGTAGTAGGTAGCACTTTGATGGAGATATAACATGACTTCCAGAGTGCAGAAATGAGCTTTCCAACCGTTACCTGTGATGTGAACGTCACGTTATTGGCACGGGGACGTGTGTAGGCGTCAGGAGTACTTTGTTTGTCCAGTTTGGACGTTTCCTGGAAGTCAAAGATCAAATTGAGGAATGGAGTGGATGAAACTAAAACGGAAGTCGCGAGGTGTGTACAAGGAATCGTGGATCAACGATTTGAGAAAGTTGTTCTAATGATAGAAATGTACATATTTTGTATACGTATGGTTTGTACAGATGTTGCAGATGCAACTGTACAGTTCTTCTACTCTGTGGCTGTTCGTGATCGACAGTTTATAATATCTCTTCCTTTTTTTTTTACTCGTAATAAGTCTGACCTTAAATGAGGGACGCCCCATCAGACAAAATGAGTGTGACATTGGTCCGACGGAGAAAATGGGATACATTGCATTGGCGCCGGGCACACTTGCCGGTTTATTGTGTTCGTAATTGGATTTCGTACATTAGAGGTTGCGCATGAGCTGCGCAGGCGGCTGTCCTGGCCCACGCTAACCGTACGGTGCGGGTGATCGGGGATCTGATGACGGGACCATATCGGGTGTGGATAGCACAGGATCGATAGCGGCGGTGGAGGGAAAATCGTTTTGTGAGTAGGGTTATATTACACAGGGCTAATCTCGCTGTAATCGTCTGCAATACATCTCTCTTCAACAGCGGGGATGGACTCGTTCGTGTGGTGATGGATGCTACAGTTAGGAACGGATCGTTTGGAACATAGCTGGAAACAGTCAGCCGTGGATTGGGAGCGGGAATAATGGTTGTTTGTAGTAATAAACAGCAGGTTTTTCCGGGATGTTAGATAATTAGTTAGCTGTTCAATGCAGTTAGAACGTCAATAGAAATAATGATACAGAACATATAACAAGCATAACAATATGTTAACACCACGGAATGTAGTTTTCGTAGCTAGGCTGAAGAACACTGTGGCATTAACTAAATTGATTAGTATCGCTGAACCGTTGCTGTGTTGATTTGTTATGTGCATCATTTTATCATCTTTTAGCCATCAATACCTTAACGAGATATCTAGTAAACGTAAGCCAATACGTATTTGTCAATAAGACGGGTATACTTTTCCTGCATTCATAAAGAAAATATCATATAGATGAGAAAAGATCATGCCTTAACTTACGCCAAATAGCAATTACTCAAGCAACTGGATATGATTTTGGAAACAGTCAGACGTTTCAGGCAGAATCCACTATCTTTCGCCAGTGACACTGTCAGTGACCTTTTCCAAACCCATATCCAGTTGCTTGAGTAATTGCTATTTGGCATATCTTGTCTTACCTTCATCAACATACCGTAACATGTATCTTGGTCTTTTGTTGATAAACCATGACAATCGTTAGTGTCGACAGTCGGCCACCGACTACTGAAACACGAAACCTTTTCTGTCGTATGTCATATTTTTTCTTCTTTTAAAAATTTACGCTGTGTGGGGATGGGTGCATGAAAGTAACTACACGTACGTTATTATATGCTTCGTTTCCAGACTTAAGCAAGCATATGATATAAATCAGCCAATGGAAATATTAATTATTACTCTTAACGATGTTTTCCCATCAACTACTTAAGAGACGTGATCTAAGTACCATTCCTGTCGCCAGGGTTGTTTTCCTCGCTACGTAATTAGAATTTGCATAACTTACCTATTGATTTTTGCTCCTGATTTGAAGGAGTCTAGTCCGGAAACAAAAACACTGCATCCCCATGGGTTATTGCGTCATCCTAATTAGTTACTGTTAGGAAAGGCCATTAGATGAGAGTGAAGAGGCGGTTCTGATGTCTCTGGTAATCATCTTCAACGGGAATCGCAATTAAGGGTGAGGGGACAGGAACAGGTCAAAAGGGTTCAACAGAAAGTCATTAATAAGCATTACTAGCAGTATTTATTGCCACATTTTTCACGATCAAATGCTCCACACAAAGGCTGAAAACGTCATAATCAATTATCAGTTGCAGTAGGCTGGGGTAAATGGTTGAAGAAATGTTTGGGCGCAAAAGTAGAAAAGAATATCCCTCCCGAGGCAAACTTCATATATATGAACGCAAATTTATATGTTTTGATTCAGTATGATAATTGACGGTCGTTTTATGTGTCGTTGATTGTCAATGGCGTGCTGACAATTGTGCTTCCGGGATATTCTTATCTTATCTGGAAAAATCACGTCTTGGGGAAAACTACGTTTGCTATGTAAAAACACGACTTCCATGTAATAAAGAAGTATATGTGAGGTGATCTATAAGAATGATCTATATAGATATAAAATCATACCAGTCCCACTTTGCATGTCATTAACGTTACTGCTGTCTCGGGAACGAAGATTGCTGATTAGCTTATACTTTCATGAAACGGGAAACTGCTATGGAAAGTTTGAACTGATTCAAATATCTATTGGGAGCTTTACAACAAATGATTATTCTTTGGGAAGTATGTCGTTTTCTGACGCTGAAAAGTACCCCCCCCCCAAAAAAAAAGAAAACAATGACAGCTGCACTGCAGAATGTAACATATGTATCAATATCCATAACATCATTTATTGTTTGATTTTAACAGCAACAGAATATGAATGATAATCGGAGGCTGCCTAATAGTTTTCACATTCCTCTCAGAGTTTTCTATTAAAGAATTCATTTGATTATATGTACAATTACTGGGCAGGTTATGGATTACACGAAAGTCACTTGCAAAGCAAGTCACATATTGGCGAACATGACCCCGTGTTCAACAGTTGGCAAACCTCCCGTGAGGTTGGAGTGATCTGTCAGACGTGCGGCGGCAGACTCTGCCCCAGGGGCTGCTGATTGCGATCTGCTGTTACCATACTAATTGTTATATTATCGTAGGGACCGGTCCACGTAAATTCAGGGGAGACGTTTACAAGAAAACCCTGATAAAAACTACTTTTATCACTAGTTACTTCATCTGGCAGTACTTGTGTTGTTGTGATGTTGTATACATGACACACGACCGGTATGACCTGTGACCTGTACCGTTTCGCAAGTTATTTTTCTCTCTTTAATTGCCAACTGATTGTAGCTTGCACAAACACTGTCAAGACTGATCAAGCATAACAGCAGATATATTTATCATTATTAGATTCTAGAGTTTTAGGTGATCACAAAGTCATGTATTTGCAATTAAAGAAATGAAACTCCTGGCTTCAGAAATAAACTGATAGATGATTTGACGGAAGAAACCGTACATGTTTTTCTCATTAAAATGATTGCACGTTTGATGGTACTTGAATAACAAGACCTAGAAGTGCCCGGATGAAACGTCAGAGAACCCGGATGTGCCCACAGAAGACGTAACGGTTGCTGGTCAAGCGGGTGCTTCTTGAAACGCCGCATCTTGTTGTCCGCAGTGATTTGCAATTTACGTCAACAAGAAATAACCAATACTTGTTCTCTGACGTCAGGGTGAACATTACGGCAAATCCTCCGACGTTACCGGAGAAGCACTTAATACTTAAAACAAATGGTTATCATGTCGACTGTTGCTATCGCTTGAGTAATAGTCACTCGGGTACAAGATATGATTTATGTATGGGAATTAAGACCACTGGGATCTCTTTCTCATAGCGTAATGATCCACCCCTTTTCTTTCCCAATCCCTTCTGCGGAGTTGAAATGGTACTTCCCTGTCGGCGTAACGTGATTTGTCTGTGTCTTACAGAACAGTGCACTCGGTTAAACATGGTGGCAGGATGGAAGGTGGCAGTGTACGTGGTGTTACCGCTCATGCTGCTCTGCATAGCCATCGCCTTGCTCTGTATCTACTTAAAAAGGCGGAGACTTCGGCAATACACATCCATGAAGGTAGGAAAATGTTGCTTTCTCCTATTTGTAACAAATGTTTTGTTGACTTCCACAGATATAAGAGTAACTAATAGATGTTGAAAAGTTCGACATTAATGGTTGCAGCTGCACGCACCTGAGCGCAGTGCCCATGTGGCTTCATGCGGTGCACATCATTAACCTGTGCCGCCGCGTCCGGTGGCATCAGCCGTGCTGCTAATTAGCGGGCTTCTGCAAAGACCTGTTGATAGCAGGATTTTCTTCCGAAGACACGAGTGCGGACACACGACACGCATACGGTTCATCTTAGACGACGGGACCTACGGCGCCTTTCTCTCGGCACGGATCACTTGCACGTATTGCCATGCTATCTCCCGGGAAAAAAAACAGGGACTTAGCCTAATATCGGTGCTATGTTTTTATCTGTTCTTTCGTTTGGCGCTTTGCGCAGCTTAACAACCGCTTTAGTACTGAAACCACATTGGTACTGTCCTTGGTACTGAATACGTAACTTCGCTTGGAACTGAAAACGTATTCGTTCAGTATGGGGAAATACTTCTTACGAATACAGACATGTACACGTACACCACTTGTTGCATTTGACTGTATTTTCTTAGCTGTGTCAGCTCCATACGTGTTTTGAATTTACATCCTTTACTCTTAGATCTGTCCCGTCAAGTCACTGTTTATCTGTATCTATATTTTATTGGAATTTTAATCGTGCGATCGAGACGACATCTATCTATGACATGATGTCTCTTGCTACATCTCTTCATTTTCTACCCAACCCCAGTAAATAATGCATAGATTCAGTTGTCACTAAGTCCGATGCAATTTCATGTCTTCGTGATAGTGATATAGATCCGCCACCATGGGAGAAGGGTTTATCGTATCAGAATCATACAGAATTCTCCTCTCACGGTCCCCAGTCTAATCATGTCAGCGTCACGGCGGGGATTTTGACACCACTATGACAGGCGTGACTCCCATGACAGTATCACCGTGCCATGGAGAGGTGTAACTTGTCTTGTCCTAGGGGAGCACACGTTCTTGGGAATAGATCCACCATTCGTCTGCCTTACAGTGTGACGACAGGGCCTCTACACCGAGTAATAAAACATGTTTCAACTTGGGGGGGGGGCCAGTTTTGAAAGAATTGGTGTGTGAGACAAACTCTTTTTCTATTTAAGATAGAATTGACTTGGTAACGATTTTACCGACTTCATCACTAGATTAAATGAATGCACCAAACAACATATTTTGATATATTGTTTGGGATGTATTTGAAACAACACTTCCCATAGAATAACATAAACAGCTTCCGTTAATATATAAACCATAAATCATTTAAGAGTTAGAATTTCTACATAATCATCACTGCTTATTTCATCTAAACGCAACTTTCACCTACTAGGATTATACCATACTCTCCGGGCAGAAACGCCCATAGCAAATAGTCAACATGTCCCAGAATGATATATTCCATCAATATTTCCCCCTCCGTTCGACTGAACTTGATTTCATTACATTCTTCTAACGTCCATAATGTATAGCAACTATCATAACATGACATCATCAGCCCTGAGCCAAGCGATATTACCATCCTTAGTAGTTTCCTCAATGGACGATTTACGATCCAAGCCTAAACCTAATTCCATGATAAAAGACGCCTGTATTTTATTACCCATATCTACGGTGCTCTGCAGACAAAACGTGACATTAAGTATTCAAAGTCTATCACTAGAGTCATGTCGAGATTTACACAATCTGAAAACTGATCGCAGGTGACAAAATGTGCAAACACGATCTCCCTACCTGCTATCCATGACTGGTGTACTTGGCATATTTGATTTGGCTGTATTTTATCTGAATATCCGTGACATAACCATTTCGTGCCATGTCACACACAATAGAGATACGGTCGCTAACAACAGAAATTACTAGCACGTCTGCAGTCAGCCGAAAACTACCCGTGCTATTAGTTTTTACAAGAAAGAGAGAGCTGAACTCTATAGACTGATAGACCCCATGTTCCCCCACTTCATACAACTAAGTAATATAGACAAATTTATATTCCTTATGAATTTAGACAAACCTTTACTTATAGAGCATATCTGTTTCTATATTTTCAATATCACAAAGAACCTAGAAGAAGTCGAATTCACGTAGTAGAATACGATTCTTGAGTATTGTAGATTCATCGTACATATTCCATGTATATCTTGTTGCGAACTGTACTGAACCCAATGGGTATGTATGTACAATAAAGGTCTTCATTCATTCATTCATTCATTCATTAAACAATGTCGGGTCCAATTCACATGCACTTACGTGGCACTTGTGACGTCATGTTATTTTCTCCTAATGGCCATTTCTTGATAGTAGATATCAATGCAAGAAATGTTTATCTGAAAAACATAGACACCATAGAAATAACTCAGTTATCTTGTTATGACTTGATTTAAAGGAGTAATCGTATATTCCAATTTGTGGCACACGCGGCTGAACATCTTTCAAACATATAATTGAATGAACGCAGCCGGTTGCACAATTTACCGGTAGGTTTTCTGGCCGTCCCTGTCCTGTGTACTGAACGGCCTTCGTGGTTAGATATTGATTTTGCCATTTCGAGCAGAACGAATGGTGACCTACCGCGGACCTTTCGGCTGTCACCGCTATCCATTCTTAAATCATAGAGGTATCAGATGCACGTTCTCTGGAATTGCACTCGCTGGGATCATCGTGAGATGTTGATATCTTAAACGATAACAATGGTGCGAAGATCTCATGACTCCGTGACACATTTCTAGTATGTTTGGTTTAATTGTAGCTCATTTGGAAAAACTTTTTTCATCAACATTACATGTGTCTATCTATGACTTCCTGTCACTCTACGGTGAACGTGATTAGCATATAAAAATGTATAACTGCGAAACACAGACAAAGAGACAGACCAAAAGCAATACCTCCCCGTGAATTAGTAGCTTCTTCCATTGACCTCATGACCTGACCCGTCATGTACGATTAATGACTATTTCTGTCATCGCTGGTCATATGGATGTTACATGTTTGTAACTTACACAAAGTGTTTACCTCACTATTAGAGGAGTAATCGTATATATATTCCAAACTGTCAAATATCTGTTTAGCATGGAGATGTTCAGCGAGACTCTATATCAGATCCTGGACAAGATGGCGAAGATTAGTAAGAACTGTCACAGTATCTTCAGTTTTACGACCAGTCGCTATACGATCGTACAGTTTAAAGTCGGATGACGCTGTAAATGCCCAGTCCACGTTAAGATTAATGCCCTCTTTAATTGTAACATCGCCACAGGGCACAATATAACGTCCATCGAAACGCTGTTAACGGCCCTTGTGTTTGCATATAAACCGCTGGATTACTATATAATTGCAGACCTTGCTTTGGGAGTTTCATTCTACATTTTAACGACCTCTTCCTGGGTAGGAACAACACAACAGGGAATGATCTAGCTTCTTTCTGTACGAACAGCCCTGAGCATAATTATAAGCACACACCTCCGTAATACATCAATCTAACGCCAAGATACGAGGGGGGTTCAATAAGTTCTTTGCCTCACCAAGAAATAACAAGCACAACTCAGATTTTCAGGCACAACTTCATAGTATGAAGTCTTTTATCAATATCCTCCAAATTTCAAATCATTGGAGTCATTACTTTCCAGGCATTCGTTTTTCCTAAATTAGAAGGTAAGTGGCGAGAAAAAAGTTGTGTGAATTGTGATCAGACATGTGTGGGTCTAGTTTCCCATGCCATAAATTAACAAAAGACGTTGTCAAAATGTTTGATAATGATTCTCTTCCTATTTCAAGCAAAAAGAATTGGGTTTCTAACTTCCAGCAGCGCAAATTGACCCACACACTCAGGTCAGGTCAATTGTCCACGTTTTTTTCCTTCTCCCTCACCTAACGTTACTGGGTGTCGCCTGCAAAGTAATGATCACACTAATTTGAATTTTGGTACATATTTATATAAGACTTTATACTTGACATCTATGCTTCGAAATCTGAGCTGTGCTTATTTTTTCTCGGTAAAGTCGGGGACTTATTGATAACCCCACGTACATGTATAAAGTCTTATATAAGTGTGTACCAAAATTCAAATTATTGTGATCATCATGTTGCAGGCGACACCCAGTAACGTTAGGTAAGGGATAACGAAAAAAAAAGGTGGACAATTGATCTGCAACCTGAGGTGTGAGGTCAAATTGTCTGATCACACTTCACCCTTCTTTTTCTCCCCACTTACCTTCTAATTTAGAAAAAACGAATGCCTGGAAAGTAATGACTCCAATGATTTGTAATTTGGAGGATATTGATAAAAGACTTCATACTATGAAGTTGTGCCTGAAAATCTGAGTTGTGCTTGTTATTTCTTGGTGAGGCAAAGAACTTATTGAACCCCCCTCGTATAGTGATAGCAGTTTTTCTTTTCGTTCAGCAATTTTTCTTTTCGTTAAGCACTTGTAGTGCCTAGTAGCCGCATAGTGACATAGGGCAGCAAATTTTCTTGCTGTTTCTGTAGGGCATGTTTTACAGAGGGCTGCTAGCCCTTCCCTTTTAACTTTCTCAAGGCGCATCCTCGATCACGGGACCCTCATTATACGTCCCTTCCGAAAGACGGGTGCAGCCCCGTCAGAGGAACCTATCCAGAATTGAACCAGGGTCTCACAGTTACCAACTAATTGGAACCAGGAGCTAATGCAACTGTGAGGCCGCTACCAGTTGAGCTACAGGGACATCCCTACAGCGATATCAGGCCTGTCTATGGGAAAGTCGTAAACGTCGTGACGAGAAAAAGCTGTAAACTGCAGATCCAACTCTTGGATTTTATTCAACGTTGAGATTGATTTCGCTATTGGGAACAATGTTTTATATAAGATAGCAATAGTAAAGCCCTTGACCTTCATTGTTAAGAAAATATATGAAGCACTAACATAAAGTTGGTATTCGCCTGGAAAGAATTGCCCCCGTGGTGAGAGTACTACCTTCGGGAACAATACAGTGTCCATCAAGAAACTCCATTGATCCCAATGCGTGTTTGGAGACCGTAAAAGCCACTACAGAATTGCAACGTGATGTGAGAAGCTAAATCTAGGATTTCTATCAAACCGTAACCGTTGCCTTGATGTATGTATGATACATGTACTTTGACGACAGTATACAACTTTTTTAAATGAAAAATACATGTACTTTTTGAAGCTGTCTTTACTGGTTTATCTCTTCCAAAACTGTGCATTGAAGGTACTAGATATCATGCACAGGACTTGTGAAAAGGCAGCTCCGAGTTATATGAAAAGTACATATATAGTCATACATATGGGGTTTATTTTGCTTTGACTTTTTTTGAATATAGTAAGAACACACATGACTTGATGGAAAGCATCCTCAGGACGCTCTTAGACTCATGAGAGCGCGCTAACAAATGACGGATGAGCAAACAAAAGAAGTTGTATCAGACAGAACATAGTACATGTATGTATGTCTGGTTCAGTGTGCCTCAGTAAGATGTGGCTTGGCACATTGTCTACTTGTAGCTAGTATATTCTGTGTATGAACCAACACAAGATCAACCATTGATAAACAAACTGTGATACCAACCTTACCCGATTGTCCCCATGTCTACTGTAGTTATAAATCACCCCTTGCGAATGAATGCCCTGACAATGACAGGTATACACAATGTCATTGTCAGAGCCAAAAACATTTGAGACTTTGAACGAATGACTCACCTTTTCAAAAGCCAGTAAATGATATACAAACAAGTTCACCTTCTCTCATGTGGTGAGTCTGCAAACATTTGTCTTTGAATTGGTATGCCGTGAATCAACATGCTGCAAACACTAGTAATACCTAAGCCCAAGTTCGTGTATCTGTGAAAGTTGCGACTACTGAAAGTTGACTCCTAATTAGGCCTTACTTTTTCAAATTCAATCAAAGCGGGCGCGTGGAGCTTATATAGATTGGTCGCCTTGTTTCCTAATTGCTGTGAAGAAAAGTTTCCTAATCAACAGAACGAGCTACCTTAGCCACGTTTCTGAAGATACATTCGTTTTAAATCGTTTGTAAGCTTGGTTACTCCTTCGTCTTTAAAATCAAGAACCTTTGGTGGCGACGGTGAGTTCTAGACAAGTGAAATATTAACCAATAGTCAATGTCGTTTGATAAGCGTCACATTTTCTATGGTTTAATTTGTGCTCAATGGCCCGGTGTTTTATCCAGGCGTCCCCCGCACAATTTCCTGCTGTCCTAATGTCTGACCGCGCGCCCACGCAGAGCCACGTCCTCATTTCTTCCCGGCGTTGGCGGTGACGGCTTTGGTGACCTTCACGTGAGTGAGAACGTGTCGGCAAACTTCAGACAGGAGAAGGACAGGGGTTGGAATAACAGCTTGTCGCGGCTGCAGCGCTTTTAGTTAATAAATAATCCAACCGTCAACTTGACTGTTGAGAATGACGCCGCAGTGCAGTTGAGCACCGTGAAGGTTTCAATTCAAAACAGAACCGCTGTTAAGTAATAGAGGTTACCATACGTTGCATCTTATACAACTGTTGTTCAATAAAGGTATTATGGCCGAATTGGCCACGGTAATAGATAGCGTTTTCAAACAATCTCAAGTTAGACACAAGAGAAAAATATGGATTTTAGAGTCTAACTTTGTTTTTTTAAAAGTGTTCCATAGATTTTTAAGAATCCACATTTCAGAAGGCTCTATTTCCATCTCGTTCCCAGAATGCCCTCACAGACTTCTACCTATTCCCAGAATGCCCTAATTAACTAGTCTCTAAGCAGAGGTTGACGGGGAAAATCGGAACCTTTTCTTTTATCAGCTCATATAAAAGGTTACGATTTTCCCCATCAGCCTCTGCTTGGAGAGTACTAACTAACAGGTCTGTTCCCGTTACCAGAATGTCCTAAGTAACAGGCCTCTTCCCAGAATGCTCTAACTTACAAGTCTTTTCCCGTTACCAAAAGGCCTAAACTAACAGGCCTCTTCCCCTTCCCAGAATGCCCTAACTAACAGGCGTAATTTTTCCCAGAAAGCCCTAACTAACAGACCTGTTCCCGTTCCCAGAAGGCCCTAGCTAACAGACCTGTTCCCGTTCCCAGAAGGCCTTATCTAATAGACCTGTTCCCGTTACCAGAAGGCCCTAGCTAACAGACCTGTTCCCGTTCCCAGAAGGCCTTATCTAATAGACCTGTTCCCGTTCCCATAAGGCCCTACTATAACAGACCTGTTCCCGTTGCCAGAAGGCCCTAACTAACAGACCTGTTCCCGTTCCCAGAAGGCCTTATCTAATAGACCTGTTCCCGTTCCCAGAAGGCCTTAGCTAATAGACCTGTTCCCGTTCCCAGAAGGCCCTACTATAACAGACCTGTTCCCGTTCCCAGAAGGCCCTAACTAACAGACCTGTTCCCGTTCCCAGAAGGCCCTAACTAACAGACCTGTTCCCGTTCCCAGAAGTCCCTAACTAACAGACCTGTTCCCGTTCCCAGAAGGCCCTAACTAACAGACATGTTCCCGTTCCCAGAAGGCCCGGGGCCCGGTGACCATCTCCCCCAGCCGGACGTCCATCAAGTCTCACCAGAGTTCGTCCGAGTCGTCAGGAACACCGCTGGCGGAGGAATTCTGGGTACCGGTCCTCAAGCCAGGGGGAGGAGAAGGTATGACAAACTTTTTTATTGTCATCTTTGAAACTTAGAAGTAACTTCAAAATACAATATGATACTTCCTATTCTTGTATATATATATATATAAATTCCAAACAGATCACCTTAGGTCTCGCTGATACTTTAACGGTT
>NC_049986.1:12968195-13019759 GCF_000003815.2 Branchiostoma floridae | reverse complement strand
AAGCCATGTGTTTAAGTTATAAACTGTGGGACCCATGACTTATGCATACCACAAATCTGATAATACGTCCCAAAAGACGTTCCTACCGTGAGGTTTGTTTTATCGTAGCTGGTTAAGTAAGATTCATCCTCCTGTTGCCGCACGGCGGGCGGGATAATGTCTCCTACTGACTGGACCACAGCCAATGTGATCTATCATTTACGTTTGCCTGTGGCTGTGGTAAAAACTGTATGGTTATTCAGATTTCAGCGGTGTGGTCTGAACAATACATCCAAAAATAAACCATAGAAATGTATACAAGTGGTTGTTAGTGCAAAGTGAAACAAAGTAGGGAATAAAGAATTTGTCAAAACCATATAATGGTTTTCCTGTCAAAGTCTCCATACCTAGTATTGTCTACTTGAGTCAACTCTTTCATCTTAAGAGCCAACAAAGGACAATTGAAGATTGAAATTACAACTAAACCATAAGATGTTAACTCAAGAGGAGCCTTTTCGGTTGTTCACCGTCTGGCGCTTCGAATTCATAAGGGTTTATCCATGAAACATATTATGCAGTGAAATGGACTATATATGCCTTAATCCTTAGACCCACTTAACAGTTATTTGACGGCTGCGTAAAGTAGCGGCGCCGCTTTAGAGTCTGGCTCCACACGCTTGAGGAAAAGCTTAGGTAACACGGCTGTCTACTTACATTAGAAGCTATCTATGTGGAGAGGCTTTCGCGACCGTCTTCATGACAGTTTCTAAATAAAGATGAACGTCACTAGCGCCAGACAAGTAGATAGCATTTGCTGCTTGTTTCATCTGGGCACTTCAGCTATCATGCTCAGCAATACGTACAGCCTCTCAATGCAACTCTCAAGGGCTTTACGTAACATTTTTAGATGACCCGTCATTTTCCAGAGGTTTTCTGAGAAGAGATAAAACATACCTTTTTATGTATCCTGGCGGGTGAAATCTACAGAAAGAACGCTCTCATATATCACAAAGCTTGTCATAATTTGTCAGAGACTTTTAAGCCACTAGCTATATAAAAGGTTAAAACCTACTACGTCAAATCCTATGGTATATGTTAGCCTAGGGCTCAAGGTAAAGCTTCTTCCTTCCGCTCTGTAGATGGCATTTTCCTCAAACCAAAACTGGCATTACGTTTTGATTTGCTGTTTACTTACGGCTTGACCCTCCATCTTCTGCATACGATGCGCGCTCTTACAGTTACTCCCTCCGGAAATGGTAGTAAAAGTTTGACATTTCGAATTCCAGGAAGTCCTCCCTCTGATACTGCCGTATAAGTAATGCCTCACCATAAGGACATGTATCATTTGTAAAGACCTTTGATCACCGGAGGATGTTGTAACATCTGTAAAACACTAACATGCTCGGCGGGTATGCCAGGAGGACTTGCAGCAGAACTTGGGTGATGAAAAGGCGAACTTAACGGATGTAAGGATTTGAATTACGCGTCCTTATGGAAAGGAATGCAATGAAAAGATAAAATATATACATGAACGTGCACATTTATGCTTATCATTATTTGTATTGAAATCTAACAAAACATAACATTCACTGTGATGTCATCACAAGAAAACAAGAAAGAAGCAAAGCCAGTATCATCCAACGTAACTAGCCCCACCCCTTCTAGAAGCAAAATCAAAAGAACCGAGTTATCATGAATTGCATTCAACATTAAGTATTTCGGTAACGTCAGACTGAAGTAGATAGCATACGGGTAACAGATAATTATAACGCTGTGACTGTAAGTATACATGTTCATGGCTCTTAGTCTATCCCCCTGCTCCACAAACTTCGGCTGTTCCCAGAAGACCTAGTCTCAGGCAGACGTGTCAGCTGGATGAAAAAGAGAAGACTTTGGCCAAATAGGGAAAAATAAGTTGCCATGGGATTTCAGTCTTTTGCAGATAATCCACCGGCCGGTCTATTCACTCCTAGGCCAATTAACTCCTACTAGAATGTTATTCCTAACTTGACCAAAGTTCCCTATTACTTTTCGGCCAGGCCGGAGTCTGGTAGAGACTAGGAAGACCAAGTATAGTGCTGTTAGCGAAGTGTCACGGGCGAACACCGTGTCAACGCGGTCGCCCGCTGCAACATGGCGGTGATGCGAATTGGCACTTTAATGCTTGGCCTGCTGAACTCTACAGGCCGTATTTGTCACACTGTTCTGCTGTGGCCGTGACTCTCCGCGATAGTCACTGGTTTTCTCCGAGAGCAATATTGTAGACGTGCAGCCATGCACTTTATTCGCATGGGCCATCGAGCACGTAGAAGTGTCGTCGGCATGGAAAACTCCATCCTATATAAATGTATGCTCATGCACCAATGTCAATCATAGGAGTACCATCTACGTGATGGTCATGACGCTATGAACATCCTTCGTGCCGTTGTCATTTTGCCAAAGTGGTGCCAGAGGTTGAGAATCTGCATTGAGAAGACATTGAATTTTATGTCTCTCTTGGTACGATGTGTCCATCTTATTTTCTAAAGCTACTATATCTATTGATCATAGAAAGAACTTATATCCTTTACCGTAATAACTTGTCATTTTTTTTCCTTTGTTTCACAGAGACATTTTCTATCATTGATAGACGGACAGTTCTTAGTTTTCAACTACTTGGGTTGAGTGTAAAACTTGGAAACATCATTTGACGTTTATCTTAGAATCTGGTACAGTTTCTGTGAGTGGGATAAAAAGTACCGAATGGGTTTCAAACCACTCTACTCTGTCCCACTAGGCTGCAGGTAAAATGCCACCAATATTTCACGGATAACAGCATGTACCAAGGAAAATTAACTGCTTGCCTGTGTTTGATAATGTAGCTACCATTCATGTTGTCATAAATGGGCGGAAGTGACTTTACATTCGTGAAATCCAACTAAGAACTCACCTGAAGGAGTACAAGTGATACATCGATAAAAGCCCTCATGGGCAAAACCGAACTTCAGACGTCATCTTTGGGATCACATCAACAGACGACACATGATGAAAATCTAAGGGTTTTTGTCCCGAAGGCTGTTTAAAGTAAGATCCATGCGGCCTTTCTTTGAAGGATAATAGCGGAATCCATCAAGTACAGCTATCTCCGAGTAGAGTCTTACAAATGACGTCGTTTGGGGCACATAACACTCTCTCTTTTGTTGGGGCTTAAGGATGTTGTCAAGTCGCCTATGCGTGACGCAAAGAAAAGATGTTGATAGATAGGTGTGTCTTAGATCAGGAACATATACAGTACATCAACAGGTTTGCTGGAAGCATTCTTCACATGAGATGCACTTAGTGATGCGATTTCTCAAAACAGGAGTGGTTTCATTTTAAAGAATCTTGTGTAGAGTTAAATGATGTATGTCATCTCGGTTACGACAGGAAATCATGGTATGGTTCAAGCTAGCAGTCATCTAACAGAAAGTCAAAGAAAAATCAGAACTCAATACCAATCTGGCGGACCGTATGATGGATCCTTGTACTTCCTATATGTAAAGACGTTGCGGAAACAAGTGAAAGTTGAATGCAAACTGTCAAAAACTCTTTAAAAATCACCCAAAAGAGTAGAGGACCAGCACAAAAATTAAGATTAACAAGGAACCACTTTTACAAAATCAAAGATATGCTGTTCAAAGTCTTGTTTGGCCCAAATTCACGGTCCTAATCCCTCTCTGAAACCCGATAACATTGGGTCACAAAATATGTCTTAATCTGCGTCATCATCTATGAATCTTAATGGTATATATCTCTCTGTAAGAGGAGACATGGGAGCAAGGAAATAACATCCCATGCTCCGTCTTTGAGTAATAGTTTCAAGAAGAAAAAGGAAATAATTTTTTTTTATTCTGTCATTAAAAGACTAGGACTGGAACTTTCGCTATGATCGCTTCTTGGTTGATTTGCATTCCACACTTCCGTAACATCCATCCAACTCTACAGTTGCAAATTTACCATTCATTTCAATCATGAATAACTGTACATACGTTTCAGATGAAATCTGTCTCTCTGTCGGGACATTTGTCACTATACCGACGGTGGCAGTCATTACGTCTACGGTCTCTAATACAGAAACATGTCGCAGACACAGATGATTGACAGGAACAACTAACGATATTCCTACATTACGAAAAATTGATTAACGTGCCGTAATGCCTCTCCGACGGTGAACTGATCAAGTTGAAAATTCCTCCTTGCCGGAAATTCTTGCGTGGGCGACTGTAAAATTGTTTTAGAC
Organism: Branchiostoma floridae; assembly: GCF_000003815.2. Lineage (NCBI taxonomy): Eukaryota > Metazoa > Chordata > Leptocardii > Amphioxiformes > Branchiostomatidae > Branchiostoma > Branchiostoma floridae. Next base: position 13,015,522 of record NC_049986.1, on the reverse strand, counting down.
ACATCAGAATCCATAATAGGGAGATAGAATTGCTTCAGAAATTGGAGTACAAGAAAGCAACATGATAAATCATAGCGGGATGGTTGAGCGGTAATGTGGTACTTATGTGAAGAAAAAATTGAACTAGAAAACGGAAACTTCTATTTCAAACGGAAACGACTTGCAAATCAATAGTTAAGTGTTGGAGACGTTAGACCTCAGATCCACAATCTGCGACATGTTTCCTGTATCAAAGTACAATCCACTATGATTTGTCCTCCTTAGAGTATTCATGGCACAGACACTTCTTTTGTATACATAATTCAAGCCATCTGGAAGAGTTTTGGATCTGGAGGTGATGCATTCGTGCCTCGTATGCAAAATCCGTTCTCTCCAAATGGATTGGTGTGAAACTCGATTTCTGTGCAAATTTGAGAGAGCAAAATCCATTTGCAGCAACTGAATGTTGTTAGACATTCACTTTCTTGACAACCTTTTCAATGCTATCAAAATGGTCGTCTGGAACTCATGATGAGACAGCCAAAATTCTTAAGCTTGTAGCACTGGCCTCTTACCTGACCTCTATATCATCCAAGGCTACTCTTGCAGGAGGAATGCAGCTATAATAAATCACTGTAACTGGCAAAAGACAGTGGATGCATGCTATCATTAACGTTAACGTTTGACAAAACTTAGTCCGATTGCTTGAGCAACTTTTACATTGTGTATAAGTCACAGTTTAGATTGGAATCCAGGAGAATGCCGTATTCTCCTATCAGAAATTGAACTTCCAATCCGTCCTAGAACAACCCGAGATTTTCCTAGGACAGGTTGGAATTCCAAACTCTTCTATGAGAGCTTGGACTTCCAACATCTCCAGGGAGAATCCAGAATTATCCTGAATTCCGATCTCTATTGTGACATATGTCATATATTTCTACCTGTAAGTCCAACCTTTATCGACGCCTCTCATCAATATTAACGTTGCGCCTCCTGCCAGCAGGAAGTGCTGTGGAGCTGGTGGGGAGCCAGGTCCAGCCCTTCAGCAGGCGGCGCCCCTCCATGTCCGCACGGCTGGAGAACTCCAGCTTCGACCCAAACTCAGAGATGTACAAACGGCTGGAGATGGTGAGTCTTCTGATTGGTCAATCAAACATGGGTCATGTGACCACCTAAGCACATCATGTTACAATCACGTGACACATCATGTGACAAGCGTGCACAGTCTAGTTGCGAGTGAGTGCGTGCGTGAGTGAGTGAGTGTGAGTGTGAGTGAGTGAGTGAGTGAGTGAGTGAGTGTGAGTGAGTGAGTGAGTGAGTGAGTGAGTGAGTGAGTGAGTGAGTGAGTGAGTGAGTGAGTGAGTGAGTGAGTGAGTTAATAATGTCACTCAATACTACGGAAACATGTCATACCATATGTCCAAAGGTCCTACAATATTTTTTTGTTAATCTCGTATCTAGATGAAGACCAAAGAGCCTACCATAGAGTACGCAGGAGAGCTTCACTTCGCACTGCACTACAACAAAGACATGGGCATCCTCACCATTCGTCTGATTCAAGCACGTGACCTCCAGCCGCGAGAGTTCAGTGGCACGGCCGACCCCTACTTCAAAATCTCGGTCCTGCCAGACGAGCCCAGAACCTTGCAGTCCAAAATACACAGGAAGACTTTAGACCCGGAATTTGAGGAGAAATTCGCTTTTGAAATTCCGCCTACAGACCTGCCTAATAGAACGATACGATTTCTGCTGTTTGACTATGACCAGTTCTCGCGAGACGAGTGCGTGGGCCAGGTGCTGCTACCGCTGGAAAACGTGGACTTGAGCGAACGCGTGGAGCTGTGGAAAATGATCGAGTCTTACAAGATCAGGACGCCAGAGGTATTTATGGAAAACTTACACGGGCGACATGTTTGGCACATACCAACCTCCCCTGTAGTCTTACCTATCTCGCAGCAGTTTACCTAAGAAGTTTCCAACCCCAATCTACCTTAGAACCTACCTGCATGCATTGACAATACATAAACAATTCAGTTGCTCTCTATTTTCTTTGAGGAATTAGTTTGCCTTGTATAGCATTTTGTATTTCGTTGCTGGTATGGCGCAATCGACCGTGCAGATGATCTCACTTCAAAAGAGCCCCCTACTTTAACCCCATGCAATGTAAGGGCAAGCCAAAATTACATATTAAGGGTCGAAAACATTCCAAATTTTCCACCTAACATGAGATCAATGTCAATGGACAGGGCGTCAAGAGGTCAACTATTGGGTCAGCAAGCTTAAAAGTAACCATCGTCCAACATGTAATGTCTCTTCGATTTACTACTTTGACGTCAACTAGGGAATTTTGCAATGCTGGGTTATTTGTAAAACTTAGCTGTGTTGTCGGTAGTTATGCTACTGTGTAGGCGGAAGATGGAAAGGGTTGCTCTGGTGCACTTAGGATATCGACCCAGAGATTATATAATACACGAGTCTGGAACAACATACTCGTAGTTGCATGCCTCGGTAGATTCAACAAAAAGAGCTTTCAAAACGTAGCTGCCTTTCGTTGAATGGATTCATTAGTCACGTGTGTACACAGTTGATAGAATTTTGATTAAACAGTGGCTGCTTTTTAAAGGTAAACACACGTACCTACAAATTTTCGATGGATAATTATCTTAACTGTAGCTGCCTTTGTATCGAATTAAGCACTCAAGAACAATGCTAAGCACTACTTCACAATGTTAACGTTTTTAGGAGCGGTCTTCTTTTGTTTGAAGGAAGGAAATTGTTTTTGAATAGAGAAACTCTTTTCACGTAACCATTGCTTTATTCTCGCAAACGTATTGGTGACCGTCTGTCATCTTCAGGGCAATTCTGACAGGTGCATATTGTACTGCAGGACAGGTGTCGCTGCTCATAGTTCAGATGCAGTGACGTACCAACCTGATGAAACTATTGAAGGAAATTGTTTTGTTTGAATGTTTAGAAGAAGCCTGACCTCGGTGACCTCCTGATGACGGCGTCCTACCTCCCCACGGCGGAGAGACTCACCATCGTCATCCTGAAGGCACGGGGGCTCGAGAACACGCCGCACAACAAGAGACCAGGTCAGACATATACACAGCCGTTTTAAATAGTTGCAGTACCATAGAAACCCGCTAAGGGAATGTGCGTGCGAATGAAAAAAAAAGGTTCTAAAAAAAGTTGCCTTCATTATGAAATCTAAGTGGTCAGGAAGGTCAAAAAATGACGAATCCATGAAGAAAGCTACCAGTCCATGCCAAGCCATTGAAAAGGTACTTTACTACAAAAATATCCACTCGTCTCGAGCGTGTACGTCAGGGTTAGGTTGATGGTTCTTTCCTGATGGTTCTGATGGATTTTTGCTGTCTGTGTGATGAAACCGTTTCCAGTTCAACGTACGAGAGCCAAAAATGAACCACTCTTAAAGGCTGAAATGACCTCTGGCGTGTGTTCTGACGCAAAAAGCCTCCGTTCGTGCTTCTTCTTACGCAGTCTGCTGACGCAGTTTGTAACAGCCTCTGGAAAAAGGAACCTTTGCAAATTGCACAAGTGCATGCCCGCCTTGATACCCAGCTCCGTTGTTATAGATACACATGTATATAATTTGATGAGTTTCCACTTACAGATTAACAAGGATCGAATGGCTAAATCGTTAATCTCTTACGCTTTCGGTGAATGATGCGATTCGTGGATATACACATTTGCTCTTGCCGGCTTTCGTGTTATCGCCCTAACGTGGGGTCATGATTTTTATTGCAAGGGCAACATATGATGTTCACGATACGCAGAAACGCCGGAAGGTTTGAAACGGCCTTCACAGTTAACGTGCCCTTAAAGAACAATATAAAAGAACGATGCGAAAATAAAGTTCCACCCTACGGAGCAAACAGTAAGGTGCAAATCTCTGAGTTAACAATATTGCAGAAACCATTAGCCTGGTATCCAGCTGTATTATAGCTCCCGGGTCTCTTCTGTCCTCATCTCCTCTCCTAAAAAGTATGTGCGGAGAGGACAGAAGAGACTCAGGAGCTATAATACGGCTGGATACCAGACTAAGAACCCATTTCCTGACCTGTCTCTCTGACATTCATCAAAGCACAAACAATATACTACCAGTCCACTTATCATGATAGGAATCAGCGTTCAAACTAACAGCCGTTTTGAAGCTACAAATCTCTGAACGTCCTCGTAAAATCAAAGTTGATCCTTCTATGATATATAGAGCACAGGCTCTAACTTTATCGGTCATCCAGGCAACGTTATCAATTTTATGCCCTTGCCTTCTGTTTTGTGAGTTTCTTGTTGACCCTTATGTGATTTGTGTTAACACCGTACATTCACAAGCCGTAAATGTTAAAATGAACGCCCACGTCAACCCGTTGGAGAAAGAACGGCTATAGGCACCGTTATCTAAACTTCAAAAACCCTCGGCGTCGTGTCTAGCGATAGGCCCATTTTCCTTTTGTGACAGTATCCTCCTATATATCAATACAGTGTCCTTTTCTTGTTTCTTAAATCAATAACATTAGTTGGAACGATGTTGTGACATCTTGACTGTATCTTATCAACCTTACGTCTTTGAGTAAGACTTACTTGAGTGCAAGACGGGGCATTTCTTAAATCCTCCCGATAGTGAGCCCGTAAATTGGCAATATTTCACAGACATTATTAGCTTTGTGCAAAGTTCCCTGAATGGGGGAGAAATGGGTAGATAGGTTTGAGATATATACACAGCTATTACCAAAACACAAATACGTTTGCCTTCTTTCTATTTCACATTGAAGAAGAGGCGTCAGTGGCGACAACTACATTTCATTTTGCGCCCTTCAGAAGTTTGTTAGGTCAGTTTGAACGGATCGCCATAGCAATAGCTGCATTCTGAGATGTGTTAGAAATATATAGACACACGGAGATAGGCGTCAGGGATGTAATACTAACTCGGTGATGTACTGTTCATTTTTGCTCTGCATTACTCTGGCGTTTTTTTTCCGCGCGCAGCCATTATAACCACTTTCAGGCCACATTCAGCTTTATACACCCACTTCATATCGTGCTATAGAACGGACAATGTTAACGTTAACAGTAAAAAATTGTTATTTCATAGATTTTAAACGACGCCTAAAACATATGCACTCATCTGAAGCAATTTTGACTTCATTTATACACTTACATCAAGTCGTATGCATATGGCTGGCACTTTTATCAGCTATAATCAGCACAATACTCAGTTGTAAAATATGTATTTAGGGTGCAATTCTGAAGGCTATTATCAATTTTTACACACATTTAGCTTTATCTACCCCATTACACTATTCCATAAAGTAAACAATTTCAATTCCCAGATAGACAGAATCAAGATCGTAAAGATAGATTTTGAGGAAATCTAAAACTATTTTCCTATTCAGTGAACGCTTTGCTTCAATTCATCTGCTTCTGACATTCATTCTCGGTTGCAGAATATTTCAACGATCAGACGACTATTACACAGAATCCAGCACGTCGTAAATATATATTTTGAAAGGAAATCTAAAAACTATTTTCCCATTCAGTGAACACTTTGCTTCAATTCATCTGCTTCTAACGTTTATTCTCGGTTGCAAAGTATGAGATGGCCATTAGCATTACACAGAATCCAACGCGTCGTAAATATATATTTTGAAAGGAAATCTAAAACTATTTCGCCATACAGTGAACTTGGCTTCAATTCATCTGCTTCCAACACATTCTTCTAAGTATTTCAGCGATCAGACGGCCATTACACACCATCCAACACGTCGTAAATATACATTTTGAAAGGAATTCTAAAGCTGCCATCGTTCACAATGTCAATTTTGCTTCATCAGCCCACTTGTATATGACGGGGGCTTTTACACCAGCTAGACAGTCACTTCGCAGAGGTCGACATCGTAAAGATACATTAAGGCAGCAGTTCTAAAAGCTGTTACCCCTTTAAAGGCATATTTTGCTTTATCTGCACACTTGCACACACTCTTTCACAAAACTTTTAAGAGGTTGACAGTCACTTTGCGGAATATAGAGTCGTAAATACATATATAGAGAAAGAATTTCTGAAAGCATGAAGTCAATTCGCATAATTCCAAGTCATAAATATATATTTAGAAAGGCGATCTAAAAGCAAACACATTTTCATCTCCCTGTCTAACGCTTCTCCTTTTTCCGCGGGGGAACCTATATCCGTTCTTTTTAAAACCAGGGATTCCATGTCGAAATACTGCCGTTTGAAAACAATGGCTTTCTGCTTGGTATCCTGAATACCCTGCTTTGAAAACATTGAATATAGGTTACTCAACGGATAAAGGTGAACTAGCATGACCTATACAACATGAATATTCTGACAAAAACACATCCTACATGTCTACTCGCTAATAATAAAGGACAGTCTTTAGATAAATCTTCACTGTGCAAATGCAACGTTGTCTGTCTACTTTACATACACTTATCTCACCATATGGTAAAGATTTCCACACTAAGTATAGCAAGACGTGTCAGTGTTTCACTTTTTGTGGCGGATATTTTCCATGGTTCAATGGTTCAATCAATGGTTCAATGTTAACCCAGCCCTTCCAAAGGCCCTTCAAAAGGCCCTTTTCTCTTTGCCCAATTTTATGGCTTAGTTAGACAAGGGTTACATTGCAGTCCAGTATCAAAACTGTATTTTAGACGTATGTGGTCCAGCGTAAATAAATCTACGCTTTAACCCATGTTTATCATAAAGATATATCAAAAATTGCATCAGAAGGAATTTATTTTGTAATAAAGAATAATGCATACTTATTGTGGGTCAAAAAGTTTTACAATACCGGTTTATTGTGCCAATAATTCATCTGACATAGATTATGTTAATGAGGTAAATTTCCAATATCTCCCTACACTGGGGGATTATTTTAGAGGGTAAAACTTATTAATTAGTTTAGAGGGTAAAACTTCACTGGAATGGATTCATCATTCTTTAATTGTAAAAATAAAACAACGTTTATTTTTGCATTTTGCGACTTGCAGTCTATGCCATACATTTCTATACCTTTTAAAACGAGGTTTTTCAGAACATGTAATGGTTAGCTCAGTGGTAAAGTTTATGCATTGTAATCCAACGCTCCGGCTTCGATTCCCGGAACGGGAATTTTTCAACTTTCTTTTTTTTAATTTTTTTTTTTTACACCATTAAAGTACTAGTAAACAATACTTTTGTCTTTTGACCAGAACATTTGGGAATTTCTGTTGTAGTTCTGCATTTTTCCGCTGTTGGGATATTTGAATGAACGAACAGACATGTACATGTAGGGTATATGTCGTTCTAACTTTCATTTAAATGCCCATACAACATCTATATCACATAATTGCACGAGAAGAAACTGATTTTCTCGAAAATAATTGCATCCTGTATGACAAAAAGTTTCACTAAACATGTTCATTCTTATATTCCTGGACAAACCTCATTTGCATATTGGTGAATCTCTCCATGCGACCATATCAGATTTAGTTACTCTATTTCTATTTACATGACATTCTAATAACTAGAAAAACGTTCACACATGCAAACCTTAGCAAAATGTCAGCTTTTTTAAAGCACTTGTTCTGGTTGTTTCTGATTATTTTGATGTGATCCTCATGTTTACTGATGAACACTGGTGAAGCGCCGAGGTACCTTTTCCTGACGAAATCCCTACTACCCGGCAAGATACAGCTTTTTTTAAAGCACTTGTTTTATTATAGCCAACATATCCTCATCCTTCTGTTTCAATGGATATTGCCGACCATAGGTTGCGGTGCGCATATGCGGCCGCCTATTCCACCTAGACTCCAACATTAACGTGCATACATTCTACCATAGATAACTTGATTTGGGACGTCCCAGTTGGAAGCCAAACCTTTCCATACTGGGTCTAGGTCTAATTAAGACGCTTCTCAACATGATAAGTCATCGCTAGGAGGAACAGATTCACCAATTAAGGACAGAGAGGGAACGTTCTGTATGTAAGAAAACTTTTCTCAACAAAATTCATTTCTTGAGGAAAAATCGTCGGGCTCCTAAGATAATGCAGCAGTTGTATTGATCCAAAACAAATGGCGTAGTTTTACAACATCAAAGAAACAATTATGTATGACAACAGGTCTCAAAATACCAGTTCGGCGCGAATATAAGAGCTAAGAAAAGACCTTTGCACTAGACGACTTTTGCGCTGCGAAATAAATTGTATTTTCCAGCAATTCACTTCATAATTGGAATATCATGCAAAGGGTAAAGTATGACTGAAAAGGCAACGAGACACGCAAAGTGTAGAAAGATTCGTTTGTATCCATGAAATTCGTTCAGCGCTGAGTCAAACCGCTCGCTCTGGGAATGGGGTGTTAATGATTTGCGCGGTGTCTGATAGATTGGGCGGAAACAGTAATTGTCATTTGGGGACTAACCTGACGGCTTACATCCCAGCCTTATGAAAACGAATGGGGCAGAAATCAATCCCTTTACGCGGGGGTGCATATATAGTATGCGGGCGACTCTGCGGGTAGGCATGCTGTTCTCCAATTACACACATACAGTACAATCCTGTTCGTTAGTCGGTGCACTTTTAATGTGCGACTGGAAACCATTGCAAGACTCCTAAAAAAACACGTACAAGTGTCCTTTCCCTCGACCTCTACGCACATATATATATGGCATTTGAAGCTATAATTTCTTCCCAAAATATCGCGCGAGCGCTTAACGGATCGATCCAAATGTTTTATCAACAATACAAAAACGACTGACCCAAAAATAGTCATGTTGTGCCAACTGCCATGGAAAGCCATGGGGAAAGGTGACAGTTATTCCGACCTCAATCAAACATGTCAGTGACACGCGGATGACCCCAACTACAGATATTCTGTACATCCAAAGGTGCGAGATAGAATGCTTCAGGGCATAGAAATCTAGTTAAACGGTGTGCTAATGAAAATGTTGTGGTAGGTTAAACCTGTACATGATTTGAATAGCAGCTGTCGCTTTCATTGCAAAGAGCGGGAGGTTATTTTCTTCTAAAACAAATTTTCTTTGATTCCACAGATCCTTACGTTAAAGTGTCGATTCTCTACGCCGGGAAGCGGTTGAAAAAGAAGAAAACCTCCACCAGACATTCTACCACTAACCCTGTCTACAACGAGGCCCTGGTGTTCGATGTTGGGCGGGAGTTCATGGATCACGTGTACATCGAGCTGGTCATAGTTCACGAGAACAGGTTCGGGCAGAACCAGGGGATGGGGAAGGTGGTGCTGAGCGCGGAGTCCGAGGGGGAGGAGCTGGAGCATTGGAAGAGCCTTGCTGCATCTCGCAAAGGAACCGCACGGTGGCACTGTTTACAACCGCTTCAACCGGACTGATCGATAATGTGCAACCTGCTTTTTTAAGAACCATAATCATTTCCCAAACACAAGTATATCATTGTTCTTATTGTGTCAAAATTGTAACTTAGTTTTTCTGATTGCTCGTGTCTCATGTTACTATATAACATTGGAGAAGCTCTCACGCATGGGAGCATATTTGATAGAACAAGAAAACGTTTCCACGGTAAACCTCCTCTACTCTTGTCTTAAACTCTCTGTGAAACACTTCTGAAGTTATCACGTGTTAATTGTGTCCCAACAGCGTAGATGTACTTGCATATCCTATGCAGTTTGAGCTACAAGCATAATTTTAATTCTTTTTTTTAAATCATATTTTGCTGTATTGGTAACTTCATCAAGTTCTATTCAAGTTGGTGAAAACAAAACCATTGCGTAAAATTTCAACTGCTTTTGAATATTTTCTCAATATAAACATATATGTGTGGCCCTCAGGTTTGCATTTAATCTAATTTTCTGAATTATACATAACTAAGATGACTAAAAAAAGAAAATTAACACAACTTCTGGCCATCGCGTTGTTTCAAAACTCGAGCAATGCCATAAATGATTAAGTTATGTTGCTTGCCACCATGGTATTGGGATGTTGATGTTGTGCAAAATTGTATGTTAAGTAGCGATGTGAAAGAAATAACTGTAAGAAATTCTTGTTTCTTATACGAAAGTTACATTGTTGTACGTTTGGCTCGCAAGAATTATGCTTTTGTCCGTGAACTCTGATCAAAGATAGTTTTTTTTCTATGGCGTACAATCATGGATTCTCAAACAACATCATGTAACCTTGTATCTGGTAACAAAATTGCGCTCAAAGTTAAGTTATACAAGTTATATTAAGTATGTTTAAAAGGAACAGATGGAATTAAACTTCAAGGACCATGTCGTGTTAGTGATTTCTGTCTACTATACAATATTAAATATGTACAGGTATTGATATGTATCAGCTCTTAGATAAGAACATGTATTTGCAAAACTCTATATATACTGTTCCTGTGAAGGTTTATCTGTGACAGAAATCGGCATAGTAAAAGCTTTTGCAAGCAATGTTTGTAAAAACAAAGTAAAGCGCTTACCAACATGTTTTAGGCCATTTCTCTAATCCTTGCCAAGTTGAAATGAACCCAAGCGTTAGAACACAATGGTGATAACAATTGAAAGTAATAACAAAAAGTGGCAACAAAAGGAGATAAAAGTTGTCAATTCACCATTGCCTCAACATGCATTGCCTCGATATTAGCTCAAACGTCATCTAGCGATAATGCACTACACTGCAGCTGTTGACAACTACAGGTAATGCTGTATGGTGTCGCCTGGAGGTGCCGCCGTGCATGGCCTCTAATTGCAGGTCAGAACAATTTAGTGCGTACACAATAACAATGACGTTCTCTCTCTTTTGTTATGCAAATTATCTAGACCTCAGAAAAATACATGGGTTTTCCCAGATCAAATCTACCAAGTGGCGCAATATCTCAGAGTATACGTACAGGCAACGAGTACTTCTACTGACAACTGGCATTTTACTGTCCAAACTGTAAAGTTACCTTGCCGTGACAAAATGGTTCAGAACTGGTGGTCGGCGCTACTACTAGTTGTGGGACTGTGCTGGGGACCCTCTTTTGTACTGGCAGGTAAGGCCCCGCATTTCTTCAGGAACTTCCTCATAATTTACAAGCACAACAAACAGGCGGTGATCAGAAAGCTAGATTCTCGTATAAAAAAACTTTTTGAGTTTTATGATTTTGCTACTGAGAATGTTAATCACTAATTTTGATCTTGATAGTTAAATATCATGGTCAGGATCCTGATCTGCAGTTATGATTAATCTAATATACTTATTGGTTTAAGCAAGGTCTCATATAACGTCCTTGGTTTAAGCAGTAGGCGCCATCAAATTGTATTTGAATCAACTATATGAATTCATAAAGCATGTAACAGTGACACTTGGGATTGGTTATTGGTTGTGCAGCAAGAAAAGAGACCACTACGATGAGGAAACAAAACGTGTACAAGATTTAAAACATGTAGTTACTGATTCAAGTAGAAGCAAAACGTTACTGACTTGACGGAAATGAATATCTACATTTCATTAAGGTACTGTCAGATCAAAGATAACTTTCATCAACGATATAAAAGTGAGAGTGGATTGTTACGTTTACGTTTGAATATCAAAATTCATGAAGACTGGATGGTTTGTTTAGATATTTCTTGCATTGCTATGATTTTGTGTGTATGATATACGAGAATCCCGCTAGCATTGGCTGGAATTCGGAATCTGACTTTTTTTTTTCTTCATTTGAACGATAAATTGTGAAACAATCATTAGCCAACTACAGAAGGGAAGAAATTCTTGTTTCTTTTTTATGTTTCTTATGCACGTTCTGCACACCTACAGCAAAATGTTTACTTAATCAAGTGCGACAGGTTTTCGGATTTGTTCCAGTTCCTGCTTGGGTCAAGGGTTATTCTAGAAACTACTTAATTACTTGTATGTGCGACCAAGACTGTACATTGGGATAGTCATACCTAATCTGTAAGTTCCCAAATATTGTTTCCACGAGGTGTAATCATAAATGACATTTGTCTGGTAGGAACCTTTCCGTTTCTTTACCCACGTAATTGATTTAATAAGTTTAGCGAGTGACTCACGGTGACAGCCCGGGGGAAACCCGTCGGTCCCGATATACGCACTTTGCACAGCCCTTTAGGCTAACTCGGATTTGTCATATATCAAAACAACTCCATTGATTGAAGCCCTTTTACGAATTGTTGTCATTATCGGGCGAACGGAAGTCACAAATACACGAACATATAAACAAACTACACGAACACGCGTACGGGTGCATATGGTTGAAAATTTCAACGATCGACAACCCTTCAAAACTAGCGGCGCCAAAATATGAACCGCTCCTTCCTTACATCACGAGCTATCTACCACCAAAAAAATCAAGACCATCAGGTCAAAAGATACAAAAAACGGAAGTTCTGCTGCAGTACCAAGGTCACATACCAGGGGACCCAAAATCGACATTGACCTTCGTCTTCTCAACACTTCTCTCTCTCTCGACTTGGCTTCGCAACACCTACCCAAATACCAAATATAAAGAGGTTCTTCATTTATGCTGACAACAGAAATCCGGACATACAAACACATAGACACACCCAAAACAATATCTGCATTTCTCATGAAGATAATTAGAGCCATAGGAGAAGTTTTCCGTGACTTGTTTTTCTGCTCCTAGCTTCTGGCGATGCCGGAGACATCATGTTCGTGCTAGACGGGTCCGGTAGCATCAGCGCTGACGACTTTGTTAGGGCCAAATCTTTCATCAGTCAAGTTGTGGATGCGTTCGACATAGCTGCGGACTTCACACGCGTAGGTAAGTAACATCACAGATAACTGTTTGGTATTAAGTAGTTTTGAGTGTTCAGTAATGAATTAGGCTGTGTAACACAAACTCCGCTGTCCAGGGCTGTAACTAGGGAGCCAGCGGATGTTTGGCGGGCTGCTATAAGCGAGATTTAATCAGGCTTGTAATGAATATGAGATGACATTTAGAGTACACAGAAACATAGCAAATAATTTCCATAAAGTGAAAGTCCAGAAAGTACCCAAATAGAATACAATATTCCAGTAAACGCTAAAGAAACGTTCTCTTTTATTTCACCTTGGTAGGTGTAGTTCAGTTTAGTTCCTTTTTTACGGAGGAATTCCCGCTAGACGGTTACTCGGACAAGGCGTCTTTGAAGCAAGCCATCGGGAATATCCCACAGAGGTGAGACTGGTAGACGACATGGGGAGGGGGAATTATAAGGGTTAAAAAGAAAAGGGAGAAATAAGCTTAAGGAAGGTGATTATAAGATAGGGTACAGGGTTGATCAATACATCTTATTTTGTACAGTATTGGGACGATTCAAAATCATGGTTGACGGAAAATACTTACTTATCTATTTATTTATTTTATTCTATTCTGATGATAAGTATAAGTATATCTCTGTCAATGTTTTATATCACAGAGGAGGCGGAACCTTATTGGGACAAGTCATCAACTACCTGGTCAACACAAGCTTTACCGAAGCCAAAGGAGCGCGTCCACTATCGCAGGGGATACCCAGAATTGCGGTGTTAATGACAGACGGATCGGCCCACGACAACCCTACTACTGTCTTAGCCCCAGCTATTGATGCCTTACGAGCATCAGGTAAGAATTCTTCCCGGGAAAACCTACATATTGTATCAAATGTTGAGCAAGAGGAATATTCTATTTAAAGTAACTTTTTCAGAGTAGTTCTTATTTGCTAGAAAGCATGATTTCATTTAAACCGTTAGATGTCTACATACCGTTGCTACATGGACCTTTGTTGACCTGTCTTTCTTAATGCCTAATTCATGTTTCTCTAATTTTTTTTCATCCATATTTTCAGGCATAATTGCCTTTTCCATTGGAGTGGGTCCCAGCGTGAATAGGGACCAACTAGAAGCAGTGGCCGGGGATACAGACAGGGTCTTCCAGGTCGGTACTTATTCTGTTATCAACAGCATCCGGGACCTTCTGGTGGAAAGAGTGAGGGAAATCAGTGAGTACATTCTGCAGTCATGTCGACTGGCTATATCTTTGTACTCTCCAAGCAGAGGTTGCTGGGGAAAATCGTGATCTTTTTTTTATATGCCGTCTTTTTCTGTCGTTGTTGGGGATAGCCGACAGAAAAAGATAGCATATAAGAAAAAAACGTTACGATTTCCCCATCAGCCTCTGCTTGGAGAGTAATATCTTTGTGTACCAGTCATACCGCTGTCAAGTAGAGTGCTTTTATCATGGTTGGTCTGTTGGTAGGTAGGCCAGTCGGTCGGTGTGTGGGTTTTTGGTTGGTTGATATGTGGGTAATTGGTTGGTGAGGGGTGTGTGTGTTCGGTTGGTTGGGTTGGGCTGGTAGGTAGTTTGGTTGGATGTAACAATCAAATAACGACAACGTAACACATTCTATTACCCTTTGCAGTTGAGTTACCGTCATCTCCAAGGCCACCTACTGTGGAACCTTCCAGCACACAAAGTCAGACTCCACAACTACTGACGACATCTAGAGCAACTACACAACATCCAATGACATCAAAAGCAACTACACAACGTCTGACGACGTCAAAAGCAACTACACAACGTCTGACGACATCAAAAGCAACTACACAACTTCCGATGACATCAACATCATCAACTACACAAATAATGACACCAATTGCAACTGCTCAACTTCAAAACACCACAACAGCAACCGTCGAAACTAAGAAAGTTACACCGACCAACACGGTGTACTACATTGCCGGAGGAGTAGGGGGCGCTCTTCTCCTCCTCATCATACTGGTTATCATTGTGCTGGTGATCAAGTGTCGTGAACATCAAGATGAGCCAGAAGTTCAGGATGATCCCTTCGAGGTTTGTCTTTTTCTAACTGATTAATTTGCACCAATATATATGTACATATAATGCAAGGCACAACAATACAATACTCGTGTTTTGTGTGTGGATGTAGTCAAGCTATTCAACCTCAAGTTGTGTATAACAATCTTCAAAATGTATTCAATGTCCTTATATTCAGAACCCCAAAGACACAATAGAACATCTGTGACATTGAAAATGAATGTATTGTGCGTTAGCTTGCAAAAATTGACTTTCTCGTCATCTTTTATTGTTTTTTCGTGCTTCTAAATAAATATATTCTGTATGTGTATTTTCTTTCAATGTTGATTACAACATCCCAGATTGAATTCACAATAATGACTTTTTATATTTATTTTATAGAGAGAAGAACTTGGACCACGAGAGTTTGTGTTCACCAACCCAGCTTTTGGGAACGCGGAGAATGTGCCCACCAATCGCTGGCAGGAGGCGGCAGGTCACGGGGACCCCGCCCCAGAGGAACCCCTGTATGTCAACATGCCTGCGGAACCCACCGATGCCAACATGCAGAACAGCACCTTCAGCAAGAGAAACGTCATGGAAAATGTGTATGTCTAACTTGACATAACAATTGTTATATTTGTGTGGCTATTGTGTATACTAGTATGATAACTACCCCATATGCAATGTATATAGAGAGATAGAGATATGTAAGGCATAGGGATGGAGAAAGATTATATGCACATTATCTACTTGTACTTGGCGATTTGAAGATGTAAATTTTTCCAGACATTTTTCAAGAAACAATATTATAAAACACTTCGCATTATCTTCAATACCCTCCTTTCCCGCAGTCTATTGAGCAGTTCAACCAGACAGTTTATTTCTTAAATAACACATAAACTTAAACTTCAAGCGAATGTCACAAATATCTTTGACTTTGACTTACTTAGTAATGTATAAGTACTCATGATATGATGGTAAATAACGAATGAAAGGTTCCATGATAAATACACTGCAACATATGCAACACATGGAAACATTATATCTACATGACTATTTCTACTATAGATTAAAACTTTGAGAGGCCATGTTGAGGATTATATCAATTGTATGTATATATACCTCTATTTCATGGTAAATACACTACAACATATGAAAGGCATGGAAATACATTATCTATGTGACTATTTTTGCTATACGCTTATGAAGGTTAGACATCCGAAAGTAAATATGTTTTTATCCAGTTGTAGAGATTGGATTGTATTTGAATATTTTTACTATTGATTCGAGAGGCCATGTTGAGGCTAATATCAGTTGTATGTACATGTACATATAAAGAGGTTGGCCCCCTTTTTCTGATGTACGGGGAACTTTAGCTAGCTTTTTTATATGGAGAACTGCAAAGGCAAAACATGTATGATGATGTCGTTACTAAAAGAAGGAATGGGCAAATATTTAAAGATACACCAAAACGGCTGTGAAGGAACATAAAACAGAAGTGAACATGATTACAGTTTGCTAAGTGGAAGAAGAAGCAACAAGCGTCATGGCATTGTTTGAAGGTTTTATTTCTTTGAGATTAGCATTGTGCATATACATCAATGTACAAATTGTGATCAATCAACAATTAAGTAAACATCTCATAAAATACAAATGGGCTTGGAACAAACCGCTGTTTCCATTGATGGAAAGATAAGGATAAAAAAAAACAATAATTTCGTTTGCATTAATAAAAAATGATTTTGTAATAAAGTGAAATTTAGTGTCTAAAATTACACTAAGGTGTCTTGAGAAACAAATAAAAACAAAATCAAAAAGGTTACCACTGACAAACTCTTTATTTTCCTTCAACTGCATTTAACCTCTCTCACTCTAAGTTCCCAAGACTCCAGTACTAATCTGACACC
Organism: Branchiostoma floridae; assembly: GCF_000003815.2. Classification (NCBI taxonomy): domain Eukaryota; kingdom Metazoa; phylum Chordata; class Leptocardii; order Amphioxiformes; family Branchiostomatidae; genus Branchiostoma; species Branchiostoma floridae. The sequence continues at coordinate 12,998,835 of NC_049986.1, read as the reverse complement.
TTGAAGCACCCCTAGAGTAGAAAGGGTTAACAAAAACAGTGGCCAGTTCCTTGCTGTTTCTTTGTATCAATGTAATACATCTGCAACAATTTCATAGCAGTGGTACATATATAACTCAGGCTGTAGTACATTCATAGATCTCTGTTCAGAGTGAGTTGTGGGTCAAATTATATATCTACTTTCTACAGAAGTAAAATTTGTATATCCCTAGTAAGAGATAGCTCTGAAATCAAATTATATTTACAGAGAATCAAGTGCAACGAGTCTGTTTTATTTTAAATTTTGGTTTACTAGATTATGAGATTTTGGTTCTAAGGCCTTTTACTTTGTGTTTCTACTATGAGAACAGAGGGTCAAAAAGCAAAAATAGAATTGCTTAAATTAAGACCAGGAAAACCTGAACATTCTTAACAATAAGGACTGAAGCAGAGAAATGTGAAATACAGAAGCATTCATAAGACATTTGCATTGATTTGTAAGAAGTACATGTATCTCAAATGATGAAATATTTTCTCTCCCAATCCAATGGCTTCCTTCACCTTTATAACAAACAGCCCTCAATATTCAACTCAAACTAGGATTATAACACTTTAATCTCTATCCAACACACAAGACCCTGTCAACATGAACAACACAACACTGTAACATAATACTGTTTTTCAGCATTAGAAAAGTATTCTAGCTTTAAAACAAAAACATTTCTTTATTCCACTATATTGAAAACTTATATTTTCAGCAGTAAAGTCAATTCTGTTTGCTAGTATGTATAGTAATCTCAGACTCCTCAGTACAAATGTACAATTTTAGTAAACTCCAAGCAGATTCCCGATGGCATATAAGATAGTATCAAAGCCAGCCAGAGGAGGTCTGTCTCCTCCAGTTGCATACACACTCCTAAGCCAGCTTCACTCCTCTGCCAGCTTTTGATACTATCTTATGCTACAGTAGGATCTGCTTGAAGATTACAATATTTGGCCAAACAGAGATGCAACAAGTGATGCAGAGGACCAAAATATTGCATTTTGCAGGTTGCAGCAAATACGTAGCAGAATTCCTGCTTTCTGAACTGCTATTGGTTTGGTGTTTGCGGAGTATCTTGCTGTTCTTTATGCTCGTGTTGTTTTCGCCGCGACCTCCAGACTTTGAGCGTGAAGTCGTCGCTCGCGGTGATGAGCATCTCGGGATCCTGGGGGTTAAAGGCGACGGAGTTCACAACATCCGTGTGTGGAAGTTTCGCCAGGAGCGTGTTATAATGGCGGTCCCAGATGTAGCCGTTGTGGTCTTCTGCTCCACTGTTAGAGATGGGGAAAATGAGACACAATGAATGAGTTACAACTGAACTCAAGAAATGATAATTATATACATAAAAACTTGACTTACAAGATTACAACAAGTAGAAATATCAAATTCACAACTTTTAGAAGTCTTAAAGAGAAATTACAAAGGGATTTTTTTCCAAATATGTCTAGCATTATATTCATCTAATATGCCAATGTTATCTGAACAGTAATACCTCAAAATAGGGTAGCAATGTCTGTATAATATGCTACAAAATTTGTACAACATGTACAGCATACTGTAAATTCATTTATTTTCATTGTGACTTGATTTTATGGGAGGGGAAAGGAGGTTTTTCAGTAAGTTTGAAAATATCTGCTTTTCCATAGAAGTACAAATCATACATTCACCGTGTCATGATTTTATGGGAAGAGGCCACCAAAGAAACCACAATAAAACCACAGCAAACATTTAGAGATTTAAAACACTTTTAAAATCATGCATTTTCTTTCCACACACATGCAGCCGTTCCAAACATGCTATGCCACACTAACACTACTCTAGGTCTTCGACTCTTGCCAACGAAAAACAAGTACAAAATCAAACAAACCTTGCAACAAATTCGTTGGCAACATCCAAGAAGATGAAGAAACATTCGTCGTTGGGAGTCTTTGCCTTGTGGCTGGTGTATATTCTGTCCACGCGACTCATCGTGGTTAAGTCGAACACGTGCATCTCTATCTGCTCTGCGATTGGTGGAGGCTCTAACGGTTCTCGTATCGTGTAACCCTCCGGCCAGGAACGACTGTTTACAAACAGGTATCTGAGGGCAAAATCACATTGATATGAATGTTTAACAATTTGCAGTGCCCTAACTTGCACCAAAGACTCTTATAATAGTACGTACTTCTTTCTCTGCTAAGAGGAAGAGTATAGAGGCTACATGTAACTACACTCCACTACCAGTGGAGTAGCCCCCTGCTGTAGTGCTTGCACTTATGTGTGGCTAGGGCTTAGAAGTGGAGATGGGCACTAGGCCCGATGTATCTCCTCATCAGGGAGGTTGACCCCTTTGTTATGATGTATAGGCAACTAACCTGTGGTCAGGAGACAGCCCCATGCCGATGATGTGTCCGTGTAACTCGATGATCTAGTTTACAGCACCCTTACCTGTGGTCAGGAGACAGCCCCATGCCGATGATGTGTCCGTGTAGCTCGATGATCTAGTTTACAGCACCCTTACCTGTGGTCAGGAGACAGGCCCATGCCGATGATGTGTCCGTGTAGCTCAATGATCTAGTTTACAGCACCCTTACCTGTGGTCAGGAGACAGGCCCATGCCGATGATGTGTCCGTGTAGCTCGATGATCTAGTTTACAGCACCCTTACCTGTGGTCAGGAGACAGACCCATTCCGATGATGTGTCCGTGTAGCTCGATGATCTAGTTTACAGCACCCTTACCTGTTGTCAGGAGACAGCCCCATGCCGATGATGTGACCGTGTAGCTCGATGATCTAGTTTACTAATCTCCAAGCAGATTCCTTCGGTGGCATTAAAACATGGTGGCCAATTATCCTCCTTTGCTGGCTAATTCCTTCCCCAGCTTATGTTACTGTTTTAATGCCACCGGAGGAATCTGCTTGGAGATTACTAGTTTACAGCACCCTTACCTGTGGTCAGGAGACAGCCCCATGCCGATGATGTGTCCGTGTAGCTCGATGATCTAGTTTACAGCACCCTTACCTGTGGTCAGGAGACAGCCCCATGCCGATGATGTGTCCGTGTAGCTCGATGATCTAGTTTACAGCACCCTTACCTGTGGTCAGGAGACAGCCCCATGCCGATGATGTGTCCATGTAGCTCGATGATCTAGTTTACAGCACCCTTACCTGTGGTCAGGGGACAGCCCCATGCCGATGATGTGTCCGTGTAGCTCGATGATCTAGTTTACAGCACCCTTACCTGTGGTCAGGAGACAGGCCCATGCCGATGATGTGACCATGTAACTCGATGATCTAGTTTACAGCACCCTTACCTGTGGTCAGGAGACAGCCCCATGCCGATGATGTGTCCGTGTAGCTCGATGATCTAGTTTACAGCACCCTTACCTGTGGTCAGGAGACAGGCCCATGCCGATGATGTGTCCGTGAAGCTCGATGATCTGATCCACGCTGTCGAACTCCACCAGGTCCTGTCCGTCCATCCCGTGGAAGCCGTGCAGCGCGTTCTCCTGCAGCAGGGTCTTAGGGTCCTTCATCACCTTCTGCTGGGGGCGGATCCTCTTTATACCTACAGACAAACAAGCAATGAGAAGTTAAAGAAAAGTTTACATCAAACTAAGGATACTGGTGCAATGGCCAAGTAGGTAGAGTGTTTGCCTTGTATTCATGATCAGTAAGTCTTGAGATCAAACAAGTCAGACAAATACCATATATGCATGTAGCTCATAGACTCCATGCACTCGGAAAATTCTCCTAGGTTTTTGTCGACAACAACGACGTTCCATACTGAGGATTTGATTTGTTGCTATCAATTATGCAGCTTGTCAAGAATGCTGGACTCATACTAACATACAAATAGATAAATCAGTAAAACAATCATATTTGTAGTTGAAGATCATTACTGAAGATGAACCCTACCTATCTGGTGTGGTGTGTAAGTCTCACTGCCTGTTGTGAAGATGAGGTACTTATCGCTTGCCGACGGTCGCCCGCCGTGATCTCTGTACGCCACATCGATGTTATCGTACGAGGCCAGAAGCTCGCTGTGTTCCCCGCTGTGGCTAGCACCACTAGAGAAGCTGTTCTGACTTCTCGCACCTTCTTTCGTTCTCTGTGTCGGACTCTCCTTCTGCGGAGATGGGTAGTACGAAGCCCGCGGCAGGAGCTCCTGATGAGGGAGGTAGTCATAATCCACCCACATCTCATCACTCTCTTCATCGTAGTAGTAGTTATAGAACAGGTCGTCAGGGCCCATGGCATGTTGGGAAGGCCCTGCAGCTGAATCATGGGAAGGCCCTGCAGTTGCCTCATGGGAAGGCCCTGCAGATGCATCATGGGAAGGCCCTGCAGTTGCCTCATGGGAAGGCCCAGCTACTCCGACTGTTCGCTCGCGGTACTGTTCCCAAACATTTGGCCCAACATTTTCACTGCCATCGTGAGTATCATCATCATCTTGCATTGCATTGTGGGATTGTTCTTGGCTTGCAGTATTTGCAGCTAAGTTAACATTTGATTGTTTTCTAGCGAGTGGAATGACACTGTCATCCTTATTGTCTGTATCGCTTTCAGTAGCCGTACCATCACCGCTTCCTTTATGTGTGTTACTGTCACCACCAAAGTCTGTGTTAAGCACCCCCCCTCCACAGGTACATTCTGTCCCCATGTCCCCATCACTGGTTCCACACCGATGTGTTATTGCACTTTCCTCTGATTGGCTAGCCGCAGTGTTCATACCAGGTGACTCCTCCTCCGATATGGGCTGGCAGGGGCCCACAGGCCTGTGAGTGTTTGCTGTCGAGGCCACATCGGTAAGGAAACGGCTGCAGTCGGCAACTGTTACCATACGTATCGTGCTGGAGTTGAAATTACGGAATCTGAAGAGCCGCATCACAACTGACACCTGGGAAGAATGATACAGTCATATATGAAGCAGGACCAAAAGACCTTCCCATGACTTCTTGCTGAATAGAAATACTGGTATTGGTAATACTGCCAAAACTGAAAACTTGAGAGACTTCCGTGTTCAGAACACTATCTAAAAAGATTTGATATTCATGCATTCAAAGAGTACTTTCTGTCCCTTATTGGAACACTTAACTGCATCATGGATTGATACACAGATGTAGTGTTGTTTGCTGGATTACCAGATAAATGCCATATTTACATCTGAGACAACAGAAGACCTCCTGACCTGTTCTGAGTCCACCTCCTGTGTGGCCTTGTTCAGCCACAGTACAGAACATGTGGAGTCTCCCAGCCAGTGCAGGTTCCCTGACAGCAGGTACGAATCATCCAGCCACGTGCCGAAAATGTCGTACGGCTTGTTCAACACCCGCGCTTGTAACATGAACTCGTCTTTCCGAAAACACAACATAGAGACATTCAAGTCACACAACAATTGAATAAAAAGTTAGCCTAACTTGGGATTGAAATTTCACATCTTTAAAGCATCTATTTCTACTTGATGACTCATATGATAAGCAAATACCTATATGGTGAATCCGTGCTATGGTCTCTATGTTTAGATTTCTATAAACAGCAGTGTGACTGTTAGCCCTTATCATTGTAAAATTTGAAGGCACCCAAAATTTTTCACGAAAGGCAACATTTCTTCATCAAGTACTGTGAAAATAAAATGTGCATGCACAGTCAGGAATGTAGCAAATAAAGTATACACTTCACAATATACTGTAAATGCATGTAAGTTTGCGGAGATCTAATTCTGCGGTAGTGGGAAAATTGACTTTTTGCTGTGGTTTTAATTTCGCGGTAGCACCATGCACTGTAGTCTCTTAATGCCATGAAAAAATGTTTGCGGTGGTTTTAAATTCGCATTAAACCACCGCCAATGTTTCTGCATTTACGGTAGTTACAGTAAGGATGCCTAGCATATGGTAAACAAATCCAATTGCATATGGTAAACACATCCAATTGCATTTTGTACATACGGTATATGGTCTTCTTATCATTGTAAAAAAAAAAAGTCAAGAAACAACATTGAGAACAACGACCTTAGAGTAAGACATACATGTATAAGAAAACCTAAAGACATGTACCTTGTAAAGAGAAGACAGCGATCTCCCCAGAGGTGCTGTGTGGCCCAAAGTGCACCCCTGACACCAGCAGGAGTGTGTCCAGACTGTTGAACTGGGAGAACTGGGTGTACTTCCACTTGTGCTTCTTCATGTCTGCACTGTACTTCACCTGACATGGCCAGGATACCGTCCACACCTGTACAGGGCAGGCCACAAGATACTTCTTACACTACTTTCTCTTTAACCCATTGTAATAACAAAACAAGACCTAAAGGCCACTTCAAGTAACATGAACAGGGCATGAACATCAAGATGTGCCTCTTTTCAAACACAAGACCTTACGCTTTACATCCCATCCAAGAGGACAACCCTAAACTGGTGATTGGTATATGTGAGGAAACATATGTAAAGTGCCTTCCCCAAGGACACAAGATCTCTTCTCCCTAAGTTAGATACAACATAGATCCTGGAGACAAGCTCAAGTCACACTGTCACAGAGAGAGGTTTGCAGGCATCAAAACATTTTTTTACCTGCAATTAAGTCATGCCAAAAATTAACAACATGTGAAATCTGTTTATCCAGTCTTCCTTCCCCTTTCAAAAACAACAGACTAACAGGAATGTCAGTTGAGTTTAAGCAAGCTACAAATTATTCATTCACACATTCAACTCATAATTCATTACTAGTTTTTATCTCCAATACTGTCTCACCTTAATAAAACCGTCCTTGGAGCTTGAAGCGAACATGTTCCCATTGTGGGAGAAGCTGACGTGTAAAACCTGGTCCGTGTGTTCCTTCAGCGTCTCTGTCAGAGCCACCGGCGACAGATAATGTAGTCTGCGGAACTCTGACCACCAGGACGATTTAAACGGAGCCATGGGTATCGTTCTGGACACGGAAAACTCCGAGTACAACAGATCCTTCCACAGAAGATCGTCTTGCGATACACGGTGCCATTTCTTGGACGTGATGCCAGCCTTGGCGACTTCTTTAGAGTTTAAGAAGGAGAAGACGTGTAGAAGGATGCTGTCGGGGAGGGAGAGCCACAGGTCAACCTCCGCAGGGGGCCACGTCATCATGGTGTTGGGCATGGTCTGGAGAAAATGGAATTATACAAAATACAACTTTCACAAGTAGAACTTTCACTCATTAATCTGCATGTTTGTCCTGCATGTTGTCATTGTAACATCCCAAATTAATTGAACCCTTGATTCATACAAGACATCTTTGGCAAATTTTCAAAGCATGCTGTATCCGCACAGTGTATCACTGTATGCCATACCAAGGATCATACAAAATGCAGAAAAATAGTAAAATACATGAATAAACATTGAAATTTACTGACTTTTTATACCGACTTTTCCTTGCCCAGTTTGCCCCCCAAAAAACTCAACCAATCCTACAAACCAAATGACCCAGTGGCGCCCTGATGTGAAAACTCTGAAGATTCCTATTTTGGGATTCCACATCAGGAATGGCACTTCCCTGTCAGCTGTCCTGGCCCCGCCCCTTGTGGTTCGTTTCTATGGTAACACTGTCAATCAAACTCCTTTGGCTGTCTGCACCCAACATGGGTGACAGGTGAATGCCCATATATGGAATAGGTCAGCTCAAATAGGAAATTTGGGAACTCCTTTGGAGTTTGAGACTATGGCTTGTACGTACTTTGATCATGTTTCTCAATACGCAGGGAAGTTGGTCATACAATTCATTCATTCTTTCACCCTTCAATATTTTCCTTCACTCATTCTATTCTCTGCATTAGTTCTTTTCTACATCGCTTCAAGAGATAATCTTTTCATGCTGTATCGCAACTGTATCAACTATCAAACACTGGAGAAACAGCCGGCAGCCGTTATTATAAGGGTGTCCGATCCAAATTTGGGTAATGTTTTGATCACCGCCCCCCTCCCCACTTTTGTGCGGACGAAAATACTTTACGTGTCGGATATGTTGTCACCGCAAGAAAACCGTACCAATCGTGGCCGATGACGAATGAAGTATCAACAGCAGGAACGGATGTACTTACCGATCTCTTCTAATAGAGGTGCGTTGAAGAATTTCCGAGATATTTCACAAAATTCCACAATCTTCCGAACTCGTCTACTACTTTCTCCATCTTTGTTGCAAGGACGTCTGGGAAATGATTGATGATCCGAAGTCAGCGATGCATCAAAGGCGCCGACTAGCGATTCATGAACAAAATGCAACAAGAGCGTTTAGGAACTGACGGAAGGTGTGTGGAGAAAGGGTAGCTATATATAATGTTGTACCTTCCGCAGTTAACTTCATATCGTCTTTATTCTTAAATCTAGTTTTTCTGATACATAACATAGCAAGTTGATATGAACTGTAACAGCTGTTGAGAAACTGCTTTATTAGGTCAGAAATAAAGGTCAGAGCAAAGGGAACGTTCTGAACGAATGCAACATCATATCGAGATTAAAGTGACCGTGACAATTTAATCACATCTGCGGGTCATCAAATGTGGAAAAAGAATATTTACCTTGAAGGTAAAGAAAAAAAGAAGAAAGAACATTGTAAAAGTTTATGGCGGTGTTGAGAAAAATAGAAAAAGGATGAGTGTCGAGTTAGCCCAGCAGACACCCACAGCCCACGGGATTCGAACCCGCAGACAGGTGTGGGTAGTTCCGAATCTGCTTTTGGCTCAGAGGAGAAGCCCACTGGGCCACGGCTCACCCGAGAAAGACACGATGCAATACTGCTTTTGATACTAGTACTAGTGATGCACGCAACAATAGCTATGGTTGTGCAATACCAGGCCTGTGCAATACTTCGTACCTTGTAGTACACAGATGACGTGCACACGTTATCCGCCAGATGTCGCTTTTGACACGTGACTTGATTTCACGACTGCAGCACTGCCAAATGAAATGCGAACAACAAACTCCAAGTACAACGGCTCTTAGAATTTAGAAAGTTCATGTTTCAGACCTTAGATTGATGTTTTTCGCGAGGTGTTGAAATAGATCTTCATTCAGTAGAGCGTGTTAAAACATTTACTGACGACAAGCTTGTGTGAAGAAACTAGTCAAACTAAAGAGAAAAAAGCAACTAAGATTTATAAACGGGGAAATCAACCGTATGTATCATATTTACAATGACCCATGGCAACAAGATGGAAGAAAAAACGCAGATGGCAAAAGGATGAGTGTCGAGTTAGTCTAGCAGGCACCCACAGCCCCGGGTTGGAACCCGAGGACAGGAGTGGGTAGTTCCGATCTGCTTTCGGCTCAGAGGAGAAGCCCACTAGGCCACGGCTCACCCGGTAGATAGACGTTGTAATGCCGCTTTTAATGTTGACGATAACTACACGCAACAATACTCCTGGTTGTGCAATATATTGAAGTACATAGCTGACGTACTCACTTAATCCACCAAGCGTCGCTTTTAACAACTTGTTATGCCCATGAATTTGATACCACACTACCGCAGCACTCCCAACCTTTCAAAATTTCAGGTCATCGTTTCAACCTATAAGAAATGTGGACAATGTATGTTTCAAACATTTATTGTGGTCTTGATCGTTGTATCACTGTTACATGTAACGCTATGTCTATGTATTTATGTGTGGGTCACAACACAGGCATACCGCTGCCTGTAAGCCTCGTGTATTGTACCGTTTGCAATTCTAATAAAAACAAATCAAATCACAGGGATGATACAACAGTTTTGATCTTTACTAAGAAGGGGGCTGTTATTTTACAAACCAGTAATCAATGAAAAACAAATATCGATAGATATAAAAGGTACTGACGATTATTAAAAAAGAAACCCAAGGTGCATGTATTTAAGATCAACGCAGATGGTAAAAGGATGAGTGACGAGTTAGTCTAGCAGGCACCCACAGCCCCGGGTTCGAACCCGAGGACAGGAGTGGGTAGTTCCGATCTGCTTTCGGCTCAGAGAAGAAGCCCGCTAGGCCACGGCTCACCCGAGAACTACATGTTGTAATGCTGCTTATGATATTGAGTCGATCCGGCTCACGCAACTATTGCCCTGTTTGTGCAATACCTCGGTGTGCATAGCCGACGCCTGTACTTTACACGTCAGATATCGCTTTTAGTAAGCGGCTACGTCCATGACTTTGATTTTACTACACCACCAAATGGACTGCAACGAAAGCGGCGTCATCCACGACAAAGACTTTTACAGTCCGTGTTTCATACGTTTCAATTGTGTTGCTTTTCAGGGAGAGCTTGAAATAGTAATGAAAAACTGCTGATACAACAATCATGTAATTTTTCGCTAACAAAGGAGTTGTTTTGTGATACAAAAATAATGTAAGATCATATAAGGTTTAGCAGTAGATAAGATTCATAAGTAAAGGCCAATGATGACAAAGAGACGGAGGAGAAAAAGAAGTCAAAAGGATGAGTGTCGAGTTAGCCTAGCAGGCACCCACAGCCCACGGGATTCGAACCCGAGGACAGGAGTGGGTAGTTCCGATCTGCTTTCGTCTCAGAGGAGAAGCCCACTAGGCCACGGCTCACCCGACGGCAGCTTCCGATACAGAGGGTTTTATTGCGTACACTTTCGATCTTGTAATTTCACTTCCCAGTTGTGCAATACCTGATAGATCCCGAATGCATTACAAACTTTAGTCGCTAGATGTCGTAAAAACCATGAAGAGACATGCCAACGGCTAGCGCTGAATTAATAATGACAATGACAATGACAATGATCTTTATTTGCATGACCTTGCCCATATGGGCTAAATGCAGTAGTTACATAAACCTTTGCTGTAAAGAATCTTTACAGTGGCAGTGGGAGAGACAGAACAACTAAGGCTATGCTACACTATAAGTACATCTATCGTTTACAAAATAGTCAAATATGTAATGCTATACTATTCTACAATTTACATGTCTCTTTTCTCTTCTTGAAACAAGTGTATATGAATTCACAGAGTTTTTGCAGTACAATGTTGTCAGATGATTTCATTATGTATACAAAAAGCTCATCTTTTACTAACTGTTTAGCTCGTGTATCAAAATTCAGGGCATTAATAAAAGAATTACGTATATCACTATATAACTCACATTCCAATACAAATAATAATAATGATAATAATAATCTGGTGTATTTTGCAGCCAGTAGGTACCCAAAGTATGAGTAATGAGGCTGTTTAACGTCCCTCCCGGAAGACGATTTCGTGAAAACTTCGTATTAAGGATGTGATTTCGCTGACCTTTGTTTATTTGTTTGTTTGTTTGTTTGTTTATTTCGATCTCCATTAGTGTTGCACTGTTATGTTAATCACTATTCTACCCAGAGTCGTACAATTACATTGATATAATTGAATAGAATGTGAAGAACAAAAAAAAAGAAACTTGCTTAAACAAAGCAAGAGAGGTCAGAGGTCAAAATAATATCATATGACTTAATCTTAGTTTTGTATGCAAAGTAATTCAAAGTAATGATAAATTGACAAAAATACAGAGACATTGTTTAATTTATGTTGGTCCAGAAGATGAATCCACCGTATCCTCTTCTGTGCAATTTTACGCACGTAAAGAAGCAATTGTGATTAAAGGTAACGATAAATAGAATTTTTTAAATAATAAATACCGAAAAAATATATAAAATGTGTTGACAAACAATTGTCAAAACCAGAACAAACCAGAAGTAGTAGCCACAAAATCTGGATCATGGAACTCTTTCTCTTATGTCGAGACAAAGCCTTAACTACTACTAGCATGAAAGGGAAATGGGATGACAACGTGTGTTAGAACTTAGAAGTCTATATCTAGGGAACTAAATATATACCTTACGTATCGGGTACCAGTCTGAACCCATTGTAAGTTCGTACTAGCGACCGTTTTCATCCATATGCTACATATAACTTGGCGGGAGTTCAAAACGTTCGCCGAGAGAAGCTATTTTTGGACCTGATTGCCTCGCCGCTATCAGAGCAGCGTCGTGATTTCTCAGTTTTGAATGGTTGCTATTTTTAGCGATATTATAGTGGTCGTTATGGCAACGTGTGTAGGTGTGCATGCGTCGGAGCGAAGCCAATTCATATGATTACATTAGCATATCAGAAAGGCGCGATAGATGTGTCACGGAAAGTAATGTTTAGATTATACAAAATTGTAGAATATTAGGCTGTTTCTATGTAGGTCGATGTTTTTATACTGAGCGATTTACGCATTTCATTTGTCTACTTACGTCAACGTCTGAGACGTTAGGTCGAATTGCAATATTCATGCCAACAAAACCTAGGTGCGTGGACACGGGATTAATCTCCAAGAAGATGTAGAGTTCGGCTCAGTATTTTCGCGAAATTTCCAGGTTTCTTTTTTTTTTTTGTGGTTCACACTTCACACAATGGTAAATGAGGGCAAATATCAAGGGTGTAGAACTTATTTATTATATTGAGTTGCTTGTGTCACTAGTGTGCATTTCTTTGGTTTGTTGTATAATACATGTATTTTTCTATCTTTGATGCATTTAAGTTGAATTGAACCTTTATTATGTTTATTTGCGCGTGGCTCATTGAAAACCGCCCTAGTGGCAACATGTTTGTCCCTGGATAAATAGATAAAATGAAATGAAATACATATATATAGAGAGAGAGAAAAATAAATGTCATGAAAACGGTTACGTGCTCTTGTAGTCGTTCGTATGAATTAACAGGCCTTGGAGGCAACTTCCTACTCCCACATAATTTTACCACTGTCTGTATATCTACTTGTAACGGTTACGCACGTACTGCGTAGTGACCTTGAAAACGCACGTTCTGACTTTGGGATGCGCCAGGCGCAAATGTAACGGTTTTCCAATATCCCGCGCGGCACGGCCTTGAATATCACGTTTATACGATTATCCATGCGGAGTGTGAGCAGATAGGTCAATGACCGCACGGATACTAACACCTTCCTATGCGTCAGCATACTGAATAAACAAATTCAGATTTTGCCAATGACCTTTGTCACCAAGGCACGGTATACGATATCTAGAGCCGAAATGTAATTCACGGATGACTTGACATTTTTCGAATCGAATTTCAACTTAGATCCTATTCTCCAAGCAGAGGTTCGGCTCCGGCTGTTTTAAACATATGGGCATTTTTTCGTCGAGCTTTCTATTTTGTACTGCAGCTGTTTTCTCTATGTCGCACATAAAGAAATAATGGCGGACATAAAGAATGCATACAAATAGAAAGCTCGACAAAAACGCCAAAATAAAGTCAAAACACAGCCGAAGCCGAACCTCTGCTTGGAGAGTATGTTTCCGAGCCCCTGCGTGACTTGCTACTTTCACACTTATACATCGCGTCAAAATATTGACACCTGATACCAAGCAGTAAGTATTTTATTTCCGCTACGCATGAACCACATCATGGGCCACACGCCTCCAGAATCGGCATAAAATTATGTGGGTGGAGAAGAATTAATAGGGTGAACAAAACCGATGAAAATAATGTCATCTTCATATAGCATATGTGGTTACAGGACCAGCACGCTGTTAAAATCGAATTATAACAAATCTGTTCAGTGTCAATGCAAGTGGGCGAGGTCAGCGATACCGGTCGTGGGCGGATTCTTCCGGCGTGTTTGACGCAGGCGTGCGTCGACGTCGACGTCAGTGCCGTCTTCGGTAACCCACGTAACGGTCGCCGTGCACGTACTGATGAAATCCCGACCTCTAGTATAAACTCATTTGTATGGACGGACACACATGAGCGGTATCATGAACTGCAGGTGTGCGACATGACACGTGTTAACATGATTGTTTGGTGATGAGTGCGTGATAGAGACTGTCACGTCAGGTGACGTCTGGACAAGCTTTTCTCTCCACCTACGGTCATTATTATTCTCTAGCTGATCCCGCCCTGCAAAAGGCACCACTAGAAAACTCCAAGGGATAGTAAAAAGTAGTAAAAATTGGCCCAACTAAATTCAGTAGAGATATTTTGTCAAATGAGTTGTTCCTATCTATGGACGGCTGATTCGGCAAAATATCTCCCCATTTGAGCCAAATTATGCTTGTAGTATTTGTTCAGCCCAGAGATGTGTGTTAATAGAGACTTGCGAAAGGTCGATTTGTTCTGAAAACGTATTCGCTCCACGAGAAACCGTGTGGTCATTTATTTGATTTGATTTGATTTGATTAAGACAATGAATATACATGAGATTAATAAACATGCAGGGAGAAGAAGCCTATAAATGTGACTTTCGTGGGCCTCCTCGCATGTCCCAGGAACTTGAAACATGATGATATGAATCAAAACTGAACAAAATTGACAAATGAAATAAGTTGAAATTATGACGTGTAATATCAAAATGAATCAAGAGTTAGATCATACAATAACAATACTAAACATAATTTGCAAATTTCAAAAATTAAATCGGAATAATACAAAAAAAGTATCTATGTGAATCACTCTGTTATCAAATATCAAAGAAAATGTAGAAAAGTGCAACAAACAAACAAAGCTAACGAATCAGGTGAAAGCTATGTTTGAATGTTGCATCAAATCTATCATTGATTTTTTTACACTAGGTAATGACAATGTCAGGCGCTAGCCATAAAAGTATGTAAACAAAAAAAAATATCAACATTACATTATGTTATCATATCATTATGATTCTGCTGTGAAAAACATATAAACGGACAAATATAAATTTCCCTATTTGTGGTGACGATTTAGGAGGCATTTCCCTGTCTTTATAACAATCTTCCATCATTACCATTTCCTGCCTTACAGAACCCCGTGGCTCTGCTGTACAATTTCCTCGTGCGTACTCCGGAAGCTCCGGTACATTAATAACCCTGGATGGACGGAAGGAGGGATCCCTTCTGATACTTCCTGTTTTCTGGGATCTGACAGAAAGGCAATTATATTAGACATTGATGTTATAAACCGTTTATGGACATGAAGGTGAATAATTATGCTTCTTTCGTGTTGTTGTTGTTCTTCAGTTGGCACACATAAAATGACATATGATACTTTGATAATCTCTCTCTTCATATAACCTCATATTGTCCATTTCAATTCATCGCGAGGTTTTAATATTGGTACTTTTATTAGAATTATTGTCGAATGATTATAAATTGCTTGGAATGTTCATGAACATTAAAAAAGAGGAAAATATCATGTTCTAGAAATTGTTAAGTGCCACAACGCAGATATATTTTTTTTTATCTTCTCTTAATTTTTCACTCCATTCCGAAACAATTGAATGTGACATTTTGAGTGGTGGTCTCTATCCAAAGGCCGGTCATTCCACAATGTAAAGACTTCCTGTTTACACCAAACCGTGACACGTAATGTAATAACGGTCAGCTAACCACTTCCTCAATTTTAATTCCCCAGGAATCTAATCCATAAGCATGCTACTCATGTTTGTCCAGAGGAAATTATTCATATGTATTGAATCGGAAATTAAAAAGTGACGACATATTTTTCTCAAATATCAATTTGATATTTTAGAGCTATATATTCCATTATTATTATGATATATCCCAAAATGATTATCGATAGGCGGTTACGTTTAGGAATACGCCATAGCAAAACACTGTGATGTTCTGCTGTGGCTGCGTGAACCATAACATAGGCGGTTGCCACGCATGCAATTCAATCACTAATACATGGGACGTGCACTATAATTTATCGGCCAACGCCCTTCGCGAACTAGGCTGAGACAGCTTTACCTGGTTGCTATTGGTAACGGCTCTATTTGTTTGGTTAGCGTAAGCCGGTTCAGGTGGGCGAGTGGAACGGGGAACGCCCTTATGAAGGATTTCTGATGAAAATTCATGGTGCGGTAAAATTTAGGTCGCCTGCATAAATGCATATCCCTAACAAGTGCCGTATAAAATTACAATAATGCATGTATAGTCGTGTGTGTGCTTATCAAACGTCAGACAAGTATTCGGATGTCTGTATACCGTGTGTAGTCTGGTGTATACGGTTGTCTGCAGTGCATCGTGCCCCGAACACTGCGGTTTTGTGTTTGCATACCTGCCATTCCAGTTAGTCAACACCACAAAACCTTTTGTACACAGGCTCTCGGTGGGGGAGGGGGGCAAAGGGCACGCAGCAGGGGATTTGACATCAGAATTATCCACAATACATATAAGACGTTATATAACGTTATGCATTTCTTAAAACCTATGTTTGACATTTATAGCAAATTCATGTAACATTATTATTATTGTTTGGGTTGCTGAATCGATCTGCGGTTCATTTATAGGATTGGAAATCCATTGTCAACCTGAACACAAAAGCGAACCTTTTCTAGAAAAAAAACCACAATGCGATTGTATCGAATTACAGAGGAAAACTGAGTACTAGTAATTTCACAGAAATACATTAGACTACGTTCTGTACGCCGAGGAATAAATGCCAGCTGAACACAGTCGGCATGTAGACATATGGTACATCTAACCACTGTTTCCTTTACCATGTGTGCATGTATGTATAAACACTATAGGCATGGACTTCGGTACGTTTATGACTCATGAGACCGGTATAGAGTACAGGAAATAGTTTAATGTCTGTTGAGAGGAACCTAAAGCTGGTGTGACGCGGGTTAGTTTCCTGGTGACGTCAGACCAAACAATCACACGACCGTGCGGACGCTTTGTGAGACAGGAGTTGCATTAGACATTTTTCCCAAAACAAACATCACTACGCTTGCTCTATTCACTGGTGGTAACGTTAGAGCTTTGTTATGATCATAATATACCGTCACTGTCCTACCAAGGCACTAAAAAAGTGAAAATTGCTGGTGTCAGTGCGTTTACTCGAGTCACAAACGTTTACAATTTGATCACAATCCGGTACAAAATAAATATATTCTAATAATAGCAGCACGTAGGCCAGTGAATGGTTTTCATGGGGATTTTTCTGTCAGTCGGCTTTCAATGAAAGTAAAATTGGTTTCACAGAACGCGCCGCTCTTGATGAGCAGGTGATACGACACATGGGGGATTCTAATTCCCTGGTGTTTTATTCACCATATTTGGAGTTATCATAACGGGATATATGATTCGGGCAATTTGTTCGCACTTGAGGCGTCTTCCTTGTTCTCAAAAAGGCTTCAATATTCACCCTTACTTCCTGTTTTCCTGTGGAAGGGAGGATATTTCTGTTCTTGCCTGAGGCACAGGCTTCGAATTCAAGCCTTTTGTGGCTACGGAAACCGCCTCTTCTCAGAAACGCTCAGTGTTTGTGTCTGTACTGGCACATCGCCAGACGGGTGCTCAAGGTCTTGTACTGCGTAGCTTAGCCTTGCGGAAAGACGGATTTCAGGAGTTTGGCGGCGTATTTGGCAATTTCCTGTTCTCAAGTCTCTTTTCACCTGCGCCCAACTTCCTGTCACGTTGACATTTCTACCAAATCTGGCAAATGATTTGCAAAATATTTAAAAAAATCTGCCGCCCAGTTTGTATTTTGCCAGACAAAAAAATAGCACATTGCTAGTGCTGTATTTTTCCTTCCGCAGCGTCGATTAAATAAATCTCTAGTCTATATCCTTAAAACATTCTTGGGGACTAGAATGTTGCAATGTCTGGTGAACTAGTTCAGGTACCGGATAAACCGGTCCAAACTGAACTCAGACTGACTTATGTCATCGTGTATCGTATTACAGAGGCGCGAAAATGCACATAAAATATTCACAATAAAACCACACGCACAATGATATTCATGTGTCATCATCCGATGGGACTTTTTATTCCCAGAACATGACGTAAGGCAACGCATCACCTGCGTTACCATAACAACAGCGAGTCACATTGCAAGTATGTACATATCAGGCTCAAGTGTCTTTTGAACCATACAATCTCACATCTCGGGTTCCAGCATAAATTAACGATAAAAAAACATGTACAATATCATTGTAAGTACTCTTCATATGAGTACAGGAGTTGTACGGCTTGTCGAGTTTTTCCCTAGACTACAATATTTACAAAAGATCAAGCTAGCAGCTTTTCATCTTCTTGTGTGTTTACAGATTTGGCCCTGGGGCAGCTGTTCTTTTTGCCGCTATTGCACGAGAATTCCTCAGCCAGCCTGTCTACATTCCTGATACCAAATATGGTAGTGTCGGTAAGACAACAGAAGAAAACAGACATCTAGGGGCACAGATGGTTGGAGACTAGAGGGGAACCCCGGCGGGAAAACCCCGACCTGGGCCCCTGCTACTAGCACCCTTGTTTGCTCGATGCATAACAATGAAACTTGATTTGCATCAAACGCTGGCGGAAATTGGGTCCTCGCTTCCAGACACGAAAAAGTAAACACCATTTTGCAACAGCTAACCAAAACATGTAGCACAATTTCTGGCATCCGATGGCCATACATGATTCAAAAGATGCAATTTAGACTCGTTAAAGCAACAGAATTTGATTGCAGTGATTTGGAGTTGTCTGCCAGCTTGCCACGAGGCCCTTCTCCGCTGACCTGCATAATTGTATACATGATCGTCTGACGTCACCGAGATCATCAGACAAAGGAAAATCGAGCACCATCCAATCTTCAATGACGCAGGTCAAAACACGCCTCTATTACACTACATTTGGCACAAATAGACTTCCTCTAGATGTTGTTTCGGTGCGAATGCATCTAAGTTTCGAAAGTAAGGTGATTTTGTAGCACATGCGGCTGAGGAAAATGGTATCAGAGCCAGTGGAATGGCTGCGACAAACATCTGCCTTTGTTTCGTAAGAACAGCGCATCAGGGCGGCAGATATGAAGTGGTACAAAAACAAATTACTATATACAGTCACTACAGGAAAGTTGGTGAGTCTAGAATGCAACAATCGGTCTGGCTAGTGTCCCGATAGAAGTTACTACTTCCTGCATACACTGCTGGAGTCCTTGTTTGGATGAGTTTGGTCCCGATCTGGGCACAGCTTGTTGTGGTGGCTCGGATTCTAGTTCAATCGAGCTGTGCACCAGTCCTTTAAATCCTGAGTTGAAGATGCTAACAAGACTGGAAACGGGCGACTCCGTACACATGTCCTCTGTTGTTTCCCACGAGTCGCTTTCTGAGTCCGTTTCCTGCTGCTCGATTCTCCGTTTCTTGGGGGAAATTGAGTCACAGGCGGCTTCGGTTTCGGATTGCTTCCGCTTGCGACAACAGGAACATGGCGCCGCCGATCGCTTGTTGTCGCACGAGGCCGTGGGAACGTTCGCGCACCTTTCACCGAGCACAGCGGGCTGCAGCGAGGTCGTGGTTAGGTTCTGTTGTTGCTCGGTAGAAATATTCTCCTTGTCCATAGTCTCGGTCAGGGTTACATCAGTCTCTTGTAGGCGCGAGTCGACATTTCCGCTTGCTGATGTAAGCGGCGGTTGGGCGAGGTCAACAACCGGCGTGAGTGTACAAAGGGTTTTGGTCTCCCCCTCGCCCTCCCCACTCGGCAACGCTGAGTCACACTCCCTACTCTCGGGGACTGGCACGGCCACTTCCTCCACCCTTTCGGGACAATCCACGGTGTCGTCGTCGGTCTGCACTGCTG
Source organism: Branchiostoma floridae (assembly GCF_000003815.2). Taxonomy (NCBI): domain Eukaryota; kingdom Metazoa; phylum Chordata; class Leptocardii; order Amphioxiformes; family Branchiostomatidae; genus Branchiostoma; species Branchiostoma floridae. The sequence goes on along the minus strand of NC_049986.1, from coordinate 12,979,305 downwards.
TTGTTTCAGCGTGGTAGTACTCGGGAACCATCCCGGTCAGCAACGCAGTCCGAGCCGTATAGAGTACGTGGGATACTAGAAGGTTCTTATGCAAGTCGATCCCGCCACGTTGTGATCGGGAGGCCTGCAGCTTGCCGATGGACAGCGCGATCAGTCTCTGGGCGTCGACAGAAGCCATCTTGTCCTTGCTGATACTTTTGAGGAACAGAAACTGCAACAAATGGATCAAAACACCGAGTTTTTGGCTTGTAGCGGTGCTTGAATGGGGATCACACCCTACCAGTAACGTGGCGTGATCTACGAATGACCGTTGCATGGAAAAATCCTGTGTTATTCAAATCCACACTGACGTAATGGCTATTTCAATGGACCAATCAGGAGCCGAGAATATGGTCGCCTGGCGGCATGATTGACGGCTGAGAGAATGTAGTCTGTACTACTATATTCCAGGGGGTGCAGGAAGTTGAACTATGAATCACCATATTATAATAGCAAGCAAGGTGGAGATTTCAAAGCAAAATATATTTCATACATTATAAATATTCTACACTTTTACTTAATGTCATGTAAAAGGCATCAAATACTTAATATGATAATGATTTCTATTGAAACTTAAAACAACATCCCTATCGGAATAGTCCATGATGTTGAACTGACCAATGAGAGCACGTCCTGAGTAATTGGGCTGGAATTCCCTGAATTCCCCTGGGGTGAAACCACCTAGGGACTGGCTATGACGTGTCTCCGCCAAACAAAGGGAAACACACTGGTGTAGTCAAGGCGCCATTCAAACTACGTCAAGATAAACACCACGCCTCGTGACCATTGGTCACAGTCCGTGGAAAATCCCCCCAAATATGGTAACAGGACCCCTCGCGCTCGTCATGTGACGGGGGCAAAGGGCGCAAAAGTGGCGTGTCATGCCTGGGGCGCGAAAAAAGCGCGCGAAAAGTTTTAATCCATCTCAGGCCTGCATGATCCATCGTCAGGTAATGTAAACAATGCAGACGACAAGAAGAAGGAATGTTTGTGCGCGGGAAAAATACGAATTAAGAGGAACAGCTGACAAAAGAATCGGGTGTATACCCTGCCTACCCTGCCTAAGTGCCTAGGCCAGTGACTGGCCCCTTGCTCCCTCCGTGATATTTCTCCAGACTGCACGATTCGCCGCACTCCTCTCCGCCAACTTAATAACGAAAAACGAAAAATTGAAAATTAAAAGTACCGGAAGAACGATATAACGTTATGTCAAAGCCGTTAATATTTCACGCTCAACATGTTGTACTGTATGTGGAAAGCTGTATCAGGGACTTTTTTTATCGAAAGAGCCGATACAAATCTATAGATGTCTGGCTGTGATGTTAAAGAGTTTGTTTGACCTTGGCATTGGCCATCATTCTCCTCAGACAACCTTGCAGCCACACAGGGAGTTTGGCGCACACTTCCGCCAGCTGGGCCAACCTTGGCTCACGTCCACTGTGGCCCACGTCCAACTTACCATGCATTCTACTGTAACGAAGAGGCAAGCAGTTACACAAATTTGTATCATCAATGGCCCAGTGATGTTACGAAGGTCGTGCTATGCGCGTATGTTGCGTGGGCACAGTTTGGTACGGTTGCATCATTACTACAGAGTAAAGTGCACTACGCTGAACACACGTGATGAACTTGTGCTGATAGTGAGGTCGTGTGAGGTGAGGGTGAGAGGTTGGCGTTTCGTCAGCCTGTTTGCAGTACGAATAGAACTGGCTCGTACCACCCTGAGCCAGGATAAAGCAAAGTTCACGTATATTCGATTACATTTTCCGATAAGAAGTGCAAAGCTAACTTTGACAGCAAACAGGTGATGAGGATAGTACTATTAAATACATGTAACGTTACTATAGATAGTCAGTTAGTAATTCAGTTCAGTTCAGTTCGTCCTCATATGAGGTACTTGGTAACGTTACTTATCTAACGATTAAGTAACAGCTGAATGCGTCACCTCTACATTAAGAGGAGGAACAATGATGACTATATATATACACACAGTTTTATATATGTAGGATATGACTACATGGCTATGCACTTTGATATCCAAAGTGACAAGTCGTCTTTTCTCTGGGCTTATGTGCTAGTGCGGATATCGTTTATCTCTTTTTTTGAAACAGCATTGATATTTTTGCGCACAGTCACACGAATTTGAACAATTTATGACACTCACGAATTTGGCAAGATGCGTGCCTTTGAGTTAAGATCATCATAGGAAACCACTTAGTATAAGGCTTTGTCAAAATATGGTCAGATTGTCACATGTCTGTATAGCTACGTAATGGTGTCAGGTCTCTGATTTGTAACGTTATGTTGATAAGGTGAAAGTGAGAATTCTTCTCCACCCCCGCAACATGGCACGCGCCGAGCACGAGCTGAATTCTCGCCTTTTTCGTCACAGCTTGACTCACTCTTCTTTGAAGTGTCATAGTTAGAATTCCCTCAAGTCACATTAAGATTAGATGTCCGCCCCTTGCTGTGAATGAAGTGAGGCGACATTTTGTGGTTTGTTGCGGTTGCCACATAGGCGTGCACAGTGTGGAATTTGTTCTGTTTCCGTTCCAAACTTTTCTTCATAAATTTACTCATCCGGTCGGATTGCCACTCCCAAATAGTTAGAGATGTGAATGTTGCGAAGAAGTGCAAACATCATTAACATTCTTTAATCTTTCATAGATGATTGACATGATTGTACCTAGCCATGCAGGAAATGATTAACTTTCGCAACGCCCGATCCTGTGTCAAATTATTTTCATGGTATTTCATGTAACAGTTAACTATCTTACCAGGTAAAATATTGTCGTTCATAAACACCATTCCATGAAGATGCGATATGTAGTACCCTCCTAGGTCAATCGAAGAGCATATTCATAGCCCGTTGTCTGTGTTGTGGCTTTTACAACGCCGCACAGCGGCCAGCCAATAGCTTCCACCTTTTCTCCAGAGTAAGTTGTCCTTGTGTAGACCAATGGATTTTATCATGTATAGACAGCTGAGCGATTATAACGCTAAAAGACTTCCCTCCATTAAAAGATGCCGTAATTTTAATGTTAAAGGTGATAATTCACTTCTGTTGTGAGGAAAACGGAGTGATGTCTGATGGATAGATCGGTACACTATGCAGTAGCGACCTCTAGCGATAGTTATCGAAAGTGAAAAAATTTCGATCAAAATGGCGGAAGAGGAAGTCAGGATGTTTGTTGTGTTCTTGTGTTTTGGCTTCCTGGCGACTATTTCATCGTCCCCCATCTTAATTTCCAATGTCAAACCGGTAAGTGCAGATACAAGGATACATAAGTTGTAGGACTATCAATGATTATCCCTGTTTTAGTGCCTGAACGTCCTTGAAGTTGAAGTCGATACAAGACAGTGACTAACAACGTATGTGTACCGGCTTAGTCAGACTTGTACCTTGGTCACAAAATAACCTCGTGATCTTTATAAAAACAACTCACTTAATGTTGTTTGAATGAGGACGTTCTTGAACAAACCATTTTTCATCAACTGTATTTCATTTACCCAATATGAAATAGAAATACATAATAACATTGAACTTATTTTGCATGGAAGTAAAGTTCTACCTGCTACCTTTCTCCAGGTGTCGCCTGTTGTTGTAGAAGAGCAGCTGCTGTGGTTGAGTGGAGGGGGTGAGGGGGAGGTGGATATCTACCGGACCCCCCTGCTGGTCTCCACCCCCCAGGGGAGCCTGCTAGCCCTGTGCGGTGCCCGGAAGTACAGCTCTGGGGATGCTGGGCCCAAGTTTTTAGCCATCAGGAGGTCTACTGATAAAGGTTAGTGAGTCTGGAACCCAGAGGTCAAAGGTTTGAGTCCTCAAAACCCCTACTTACCTGAATTTACCTAAAACCACAGAGACTGTAGTGCCTCCGCGGTCAGGAGCTGGAAGGCGGGTAGCCCACTGTTGCTCCTCCGTCAAGCATGGCTTCAATGTATCTGTCTATCTTGTTTTTGAAGCAGTTTAGTGTTCTGGATTACAATATCCACCGGGAGTTCATTCCAGGCTTTCAAAACCCTTACAGGATAGGACCTCTTCTGGACTTCCAGTTTAGTGCGAGGTCTAGAGAGTTTCAAGTGGTGCCCTCTGGTGTTGTAGGGACTGTGCTTGAATACCACTGTAAGGGACTGCAGTTCAGCACTCCCAAGATTTAGGGAGGACAGGCTTGGGCTCCACTTTCCAATAGCTATGGGCTTGAAAGTGAGGTCTGTGTGGTGCAATGGCTGGAGCACTTGACTTGGAAGCTGTAGGGCCTTGGTTCGATACTTGCCTTGCCCTGACCTTGTGCCCTTTGGGAAGGTACTTTACAAGTTAGTATAGAGAAGAATGTATAATAGCCTTTATTGCACATTCATGCCCTATCGGGCTAAGTACAGGCATATTGATGCGAAAGATCGTAATACAGTACACATGGTTTCTATGACTAATCTAAAACATGGGTTCTGAAACTATTCTAATAGTAATACATTTGTGCGTCTTCTTCTTGTTTCTTAGTAATGTTTAAAATGTAGCTTGAGATGTCTTTGTATAATGCTATTTGATCAAAACTCAAAAGAAAAATGAATTTTTCAACACTAGACAAATATTCAAAGTTCAAGGGAACTTTCCTATAATATGGTTATAAGGCTATTTCTATAGTGAGTGAGTGAGTGTACAGTATATCTACCATGACGGTGGAGTGACAACCACAAAGTGTCTTTGGCTAATCTGTGAAAAAGAGTTACAAAATCACACATGGATTTGTTGCACCAGTGTGGCAACAACGGCACATTTGCCACTATGAGCCATGATCATTTTTTATGGGCTTGATATCATACCTTTTAAATATCAGACCAGGAGTCCAGGACTGATGCTATTTGTGTCCCCACATTTCCTGTTCAGGTCAGACCTGGTCTCCTACAGACTTTGTGGCGGATGACAGATCTCCGGACGGCATCAACGCTGGGTCCATCTTTGTGGATGAGACAACATCCACCATATTTGTTATGTATATTCAATGTGCTCACCACTACAAGTAAGAACTCTGTTAGGTCACATATTTCACAATTTTGTGTGAAAAGTTTTGGACTTTTTAAGGGGGCTTGCAACTGGAACTTTAACGTTATTTTCCGTGGAACAAGAATCAGCAATTTGGACACTTAGACGACAGTGTTGAAACAAGTCATGATTTTGGTGGCTAATAAAGTCCCCTTTCCACTACAATCTCACCGTCACAAGTCACCATTGACTAACAAAAATTGGATTTGTGTCTTGGTTTTATATTACATGTACTGTACATGTGATTAGAACATGCTGCACAATGTAAAAGTATAATGTAAAAGACAACAGAACAAATATTAATTCCCTTCCTGCTGTTTTCCAATCATGACTTGCAGGTGCAATGTGTCCACTCTGTTCCTGATCAACAGTACTGATGACGGACTGACCTGGAGTCACCCTCGCAACATCTCCGAACAGATCGGAACCATGACCTTTGACCCCGGTCCTGGGTACGGCGTCCAGGTATTTTTATTTCTCCCCACCTGGTTCAGTCACCTGTTTATGTTTCAGTATGATTCTGTATTTACCTGTTTGTTTACACAATAGACCAAATCACATAGGTTAAAGTTATCACCAGACAAAATCTGGACAGCTGGAATCCGGGCTGAGTCAGAATCCAGAAAGCCAGATTCCACAGTCGAAAGCCGTAAGCTGGAATACCATGAAGTTGATTCGGAGCAGAAACTGAACGGTGCACACCCCAGTTTATTTGGGGTCTCAAATCGAGGCTGCGCACCCCCAAGTCGAGAGGCCGTCTCTTCAAGAAAATAGATCTAAAGCAGAAAAGCCGTATATGAGAATGACGGGTATCACTCCAGCTTTAAGAACAGCCGGGTTTCAGTTTCTTCACTCTCTCTACTTTTCATAATTTTTTGGGGAGAAAAGTTTTTTTCACGCAAAAAAGTATGCACAAAAAGGGGAATTTTGACGTGGAAATAAACCCATCACCTATAGTTTAGTCATGAAAATGACTGATATTGTCGGAAAGAGAATACACTTAAGATTAATCAGGCAAAAAATAAAGAAAATCGTAACACTGAGATTTTTACAATAACCCGACGCGCGAGGCATACCAACACGGCTCACAGACCGCATATGGACGGGAAATCTGGGTCAACGGCGAATCACTTCCAACGCGTAGAAATACAAGGAAGTGACCCTCGGGCCCAAAACCAATTTGCACCAAAAACACATCACTTCTTACGCTTTTTAGCCATGCCAGTATTAAATGCCACTTCGCAGCAGATTATGAGAAATTTGAACTCAAACACGGACCCTCGAGACCCTTTCGTCACATTTTTGTCGCGCACTATCTCGGACCCCTGTCGCGGAAGAATTGGTGTGTGCACCGTTAATACATATGTAGAATCCAAGTAAATTCAACTCTACATGTGTGCCAAATTTTGGTGCTTTAGACAAATTGGCACAAATCATAAGCTATGCCACCAGGCTTAAGGCAAAAAAATAAAGGCACAAACAAAGACATTACCTGTTACTTTCCCCAGAAAAAGCTTGACCCCTACAAGGGTCGGCTGATAGTTTGTGGCCATGGAGACCTGCTGCACGGCGGTGTGTACTGTCTCCTTAGCGACGACCATGGCAACAGGTGTGTACTGTCTCCATAGTAACACCATGGCAACAGGTGTGTACTGTCTTCTTCGTAACACCATGGCAACAGGTGTGTACTGTCTCCATAGTAACACATGTAACACCATGGCAACTCCTGTTTACTGTCACCTTAGTAACACATGTAACACCATGGCAACAGGTGTTTACTGTCTCTTTAGTTGCCATGGCAACAGGTGTGGGAACATGGCTCACACTCATATTAAAATATATCATGACTTTTAATTTACAACATTTTGACCTCATACAAATTTTCTGTTAACAAACAAAAGAACAAATTCTAGTAAAACAACTTAAATAGAAGCATATGTACTAGTAAGTTGTGGTCAGAATATTCTAGTAGTGGACACAGTGATTTCATTTTCCTCCAGGTGGCGCTACGGAGGTACAAGGAAGGCCATCCCCTACGACCAGAAGAAGAAGGCAGGAGACTTTGCCCCTGATGAAAATCAGGTTTGTCTTAGAGGATTTCTTTTGTTCTTGTATCATCCAGGACAGGACTTCAGGACAGAACATGAAAAACAAGATGGGAAATGTGTCAGGCATATGGAGACGTGTTCTTTGTAGTGAAGTGAATGCAGTTATGTTATTGTACATTTTTTAAATAGATACAGAGTATAGAGTACTTTAAACACAGTTTCCACTCGTCTGTCTTCCAATCAGCCGCTGGAGCTCCCGGACGGTTCGATTTTGTTGAACGCGAGGAATGAGTACACCTACCACTGTCACTGCCGCGTCATCATGCGCAGCTTTGACGGCGCCGAGTCTTTCCCTCTGGATTACCTGCGCTTTGATGAGAAGCTGATCGAGCCCAGAGCAATGGCCAGTCAGTGGTACAGTAACGGTGTGCTGTTCTTCTCCAACCCAGCACACAAGACAAAGAGTGAGTACAGTATCATGGGTTTAAGTTTCAATTTATTATGATGAACGTACAGTGTAAGTTTGGTCACCTCCATGAAGGAGGTTTATCTACGATTGGGTTACTGTTGCGTTTGTGTTTTAACTCAAAATCTTTCTGATATTGATTTGTATGAATTCTGGTATGTAGGAAGTCATTCAGGTCCCAAAGAATTACATGGCACAATTTTTAACCCCCTTGTGGTATCTTCAGGTACTACTGTAACAGCATTACAGGTCAATACCCCTTTCCTAGAATCACCATTTACGCATTCCTGTTTTATGTAGCCACTTGCTGATCTCCAAGCAGATCATTGGTGGTAGGCAGGCACTATATATTGGCCAGCCCTATCCATTTGCCACTGTAGGACCATTTGCCACCACAGATACTGCATGGACAATTGATACTGCATGCCCACCACCAAGGATCTGCTTGGTGATTAGCCACTTACAATATAACATTTCTATTCTGCCCCATCCAGGAATAAACCTGACCCTGAGGTGGAGCTACGATAACGGCACCACCTGGGCGTCCAGTCTGACTATCTGGCCGCAGGCTAGCGGCTACTCCGCCATGACCATGCTGAGCGAGGACAGCGGACACCTGTACATCCTGTACGAGAAGGGCGTGAAGAGTTCCGTAGAGTCGCTGTCGCTGGCAAAGGTGGCGTTGTACGGAGGGTTGTGATCCGAGGAGCGTCACTGTCACACCTCTCCCCCTCCCCACGGCTTTAAAGTATCATCCTCTTGCTTTGTGGATGCTAAATTCTTTTATCAGTAATACTAATACTGTTGTGTGAGCTCAGGTTTGTGTATGATGTTTGTGTATCAGATCTTCTTGTAACAACCCTGTCAAGCCTCACACATGCAGGTATAGATCTAAGGGCAGTCACTTTATATATGAAAACTTACTGTTTTCTTTGCAAGACAACTTTTTTTATCTCTCATCAGTAATATTGTGTGTTGTCAGAGCTGAAGGTCTAACTCTCATCTACACAATGCAGATGTCATTTCTTGCCCTTTTTTGTATTACAATTACTGCAGTGGGAACAAAAGACACATATTTCAGTTAAATTTCACTGTGGCAATACTAAATGTAGATTTTTTATGGGTGTGTAACGTTTGTTTAATGCAAAGCGATTTAACCACCTTTAGAAATTTGACAAGTGGTGGGAATTTTTATGCTAAAATACAGCAATTATCTCTGGTTTTGAAGGCTTGAAGAGTGTATGCAGGTGAAAAACAGTTGTCATCAAGAGAGTTCCTTAGCTTGGCAGTGTGTGAAGCTGCTGCTGTAGTCTGTATAAAGGACTTGGAGACTATTAATTGAAAAGTATAACAATACAAGATAGAGGAGATCCTAGTGTTACACTGAAAGGCTCTCAAGATTGTATGGTATTGTACTGGTACAGCCAAAGTGCAATTAAGCCACTTTGGCTACTTTTTTTTAAATATTAGAAGAGAACAAATAATGTCTATTGCCTCTAGATCTACTGTTGTAATATATCTTTAACTTTCCAATTACAAAACTGGCTAGAAAATGATTTGATAGTCCACAAAGTGGATACTTATTCTTGACATTTCATCAAATAGATTGTTTCACATCAAATACTATGAAATAAGATTATATCATAATTATGTATTGTCGACAATCATCAGATATAACATGGAATGTAATCCATTCTAATAATGATGGATGAATGACACCATAGAAAAGTATTCACTGCAATTTTATTGCAACTGATTCCCTGACGATAAAACACATTTTATTCCCTGTAGGTATATTTTTATTACTCTGCAATATATCATTTGGATTTCTCATATAAAGAGGACACAGGTGATAACGGTGCAGCCAATATAAACATTGATGCTAATATTATGCCAATGTACTAATGTTCAAAAGAGGAAAAGAATTAAGGGTTGCTTTAATCTAATTTTCATCCCATAAACTTAACAGAATATTTCTGAAGTATATTTGTACTTACAAAATCTATATAGGGTGAAAAAAAACTACACCTAGAGACAGGCGCACACTAGTTGTGTATTCAAGTTGATGATTATTTCACTGTAGTTCTTGTGGTACTATTTATTATCAATTGTTGCTGTGACACAGGATTTGAAAATGATATAATGAGCCCTTATTCTTATCTTTGCAATGATCAGGAAATTTTCTAAATGTAGTGGCTTGAATGCCATAGCAGTTCGCAAAAGTAGAAACTTGTATTTTGAGGTTGACTTTCTTAGAAAACTAGGAATATGATAGCAACAGGTGTAGTCAGAACATATTCTTAGTGTGAAAATTAAGTGTTAATGCAACATTTAGACAGATACTTGTTAGAACGTTATGTTACCCTGACGCACAGCTTTGTTAGCTCCTCAAGCGCACCTTTCATGCTTGAACATTCATATCGCTACAATTTTCTGAGGACAGTTTAATGTCAAAGAATTGGGCTACTTTGGCCTAATGCTTAAGAACAATTAGATGTGTAAAAAAATGTCGAATGAAATGAAATGCAACCACCTTAAACAATGAATTTCCACTGGTTTTGACAAATTAACGTTTTCACATTTCTTACACATTGTGTATTATTTGCTGATTATGTGATTGAATACTTACATTAGTTGAAAATAAATTCATTTTACTATATTATTTACAAACACGATTGTTCAGCCTAAGCAAGTCTTAATCTTAACTGACACTTTGTACAGACGAACCTACTGACTGCAAGGGTGACGCCCCATCTGTGATGTAATGCTTCACCTCTCCGTCAGGGGGCGCCGTTGGGTACTTGGTGTAGTCGTCGTACGCTGGTAATGTGGAGGCCACCGACACTGTCTCTGATACGGAGTCTGTGTTGTTGTTTCCTGTGGTGTTTACGTTGTTTACGCTCTGTGTTGATCTTGTTTGTGTGTTTTCTGGTTCGATGTTGTCGTTGTGGACGATGACGATGTCTGGGCAGCTGACGGCAGGGTTGCCGGGAAGGCCGCTTTGTGACGTAGTCCAAATTGTGTCAGGTACCACGCATGCGTCGTAAGCCGGAGGATTGTCGTCGAACGACGGGTTGGATTGACCGATGTTTGCTAGCTCTAGTCCTGAGAAAACAACAACAAGAATCAAAGTTTGTCTTGCTCACTTTTTTCCGAACTATGTCAAAGTGAGAGGATAGCTATCATGTACAATAATTGTTGAGTCAGAAATCAAGGAATTCTAAGCAAACGTACAATAGGGCAAGCCTTATGTTACAGTACCCTAGCAATACCCTTCATAAGTGATTTACGTTGAAGTAACTTACTTGTTCTACAATGCTACATTACTACCTGTCATTTCTATTTTACCGGGTACATGTATGCAGTCTACGTACGTAATCAAGTATGACACCATACTGCGTCTATCAGTGGCGTTGCATTTAGGCTATTCTGGTCAAAGATATCAGTCAGCGCTGGAACCCCAGCACTGAGAAATTCTAAAGCCCCCTTTACAAATCAAGAATTTAGCTCGGCCGA